>NC_051180.1:74493806-74531665 GCF_013339695.2 Rhipicephalus sanguineus | reverse complement strand
CAAAACTTATTTCCGCATAGGTACACCATTCTAGTTCAGTAGCTTTGTATTGACGTTTGGTTTATCCTATTGAAAAATCAGCCTTCCGTCTTTTCAAATTGTTTAGATAATGGCGCAAGTGTAACAAGAAAATGATTTAGTGCTATTCAGATTTAAAGGGGGAAAACAAGTTTGTTTCATGTTTTGTTCAAAAAGAAAATGTACTGAACAATTTAATTAATAGCAACCTGCCATATAGTCACCACACGAATCAACTTTTCGCTTCCTTTCTTGTTTTACACCGAAAGCTGTTATGAGATCACAACAAGGGCCGCTTTTGGCCCCGTAGTTGTCCGCCGCCGCCACCGCCGGTGTCCGTAACCACTATCGCGCGAAATAAAAAAGAAACGAAATAAGAAAATATATCCAGGATAAAACGAGGTTCGAACCTGGGCCTTCTGCGTGGGAGCCCAGTATTCTACCTCATGGCCATGCCGGCGCTTGAATCTGCTTTGCAAAAAGAACATATACTGGCTTCCTGTCGGGAAGGTACCACATTAACATATGTAATGTAGTGCCGTAGAAGAGAAAAATAACAACCAGGCGTCACACAACGCGAATTCTGTAACCAGGCGTCACACAATGCGAATTGAGCAACGAGTAGTTGTTGAATGCTTCCAGGCCATTACAAAGCGCTCTGCCATAATTCTTCATCGTCATCAGCCACAGCATCAACCAAGTGCACATAATGCCTTACAGGTGTTTAGCATGTACCACGGTCCTCCACAGAATGACGAAAAATTGCATAGTGGCGGCTTCCCTACTTCACAAAAATTATGATGATTTATAGCGTAGTGGGTTCCTCGAAAGTCCACTTCCATTGGTTGCCAAGGAAGCCCATCAGGCTCCCATGATCCATTTCCTGAGGGTCTCAATAAAGTTAATTCCCTCACTCTCGTTCTCACGCTGTATGTTATAATGCGTGGTGGGAGAGCTAAATAACGACCAGGCGTCGCACAATGCGAATTAAGCAACTAGTGGGTCTCTGCTAAGCACGTGGATGAAGGTCCAATTGGTGTTATAGTGGAAACAATGCTTCGGAGAGAGCATTGCGCGATATGAAAGAAAGAAAGAAAGAAAGGAAGAAAGAAAAGAAAGAAAGAAAGGAGGAAGGAAAGAAACAAAGAAAGAAAAAAGAAAGAAAGAAAGAAAGAAAGAAGAAAGAAAGAAAGAAAGAAAGAAAGAGAAAGAAAGAAAGAAAGAAAGAAAGAAAGAAAGAAAGAAAGAAAGAAAGAAAGAAAAAATTTTAGGTCACTCACGCACACTCGAAGGAAGCTTGCCTCCATTTTCCTGTTAGGGATGAGCTGTTTAAGGCCGACGTTAGACCTGCGTTGTTGGTGTTGTCGTTCGCAAATCCCAACGGGCTCCTAATTTTTATGGTATCTTATTACACAGACATTTCTCTATTCACATGCAGTAACGAGAGACAACGTCCGTAATGTTCGGAAATGGAAAGAACGAAATTGGAACACAACTCTAGATCTGTTACTTCTGCAGTCACGCGATTTCTTTCCTCTGATATATATCATGCCAGATTTTTTTTTGCGCCTTAGTGACGCAGTAAATGGAAGGAATAGGTGAACAGCCTGTGTCTTCTACAGCACTAAGGAAATATCAAGAGGCGTTAATAAATTTTAACTCCATCTCGGGCTCTCACTGACAGCATGGACGTCGAAAGAAGCAACATTAATCTCACTTGTGAACTTCATAGTCCCTGCTTTTTCCAGCCACTATAGAAAGCGTACAAACGGAAGCAGACAGAAAATGGAAGTATACAGAATTAATTAGTTATAAGCGACAAACTACCACAATCAAAGGCCTAGCCATTAGTGATGCAGAACTATCGACTGATACTATCGATACTATGCACTATGGGTAGTATCCACTACGGATACTATGGCTAGTATCCACTATGGGATACTATCCACTAATGTGTACTATCCATATACTGTGGGTAGTAGATTGATACCATTACCCATAGTATAAAATCAACCGCGCGAACTCATTGCAGCATAAACGTGGTTCCCCAAGTGTGTGGAGCAGGAGGAGCAGGCTGAAGGGAAAGAAAGTTGACTTGCCTGTGCTCCTTCATCAGGATTATTGGCTGACACATAACAATTAAGTTCAATTATTCATGTGTACTGGAAAAGAGATCGTTACATTTGACCGGTACTGTGCGGCTTCAAATTTATATTACATTTTGCGATTTTAAAATAAAGATATCGAGAACTAGGTTTGCTAATTGTAAGGTCTCAGTGATTATTTTTGGATAGTGAATTTACTGATGTACATATTTCTACATTTTCACTGCTGAAGTAATTTTTATTTCACCAAAAATTGTTCACAAATTAGGTAAACAGTACCAGTGCTGACAGTAGGCTATTGCAAATGCTTTTTGGCAATATCGCCGGCCAGCAACAGCTTCATTATTCACAGCACTATTGATAGTAATGTCAGTAGCAATACTACCGACGGCACTATCGATTGCACTATCAATAATACCGATAAACTATCGATAGTACTACTATCGATAGTTTATCGATAGTAGTACTATCGATAGTTTCTTTACACTATCGATAGTTGATAAATAACTATCGATGCTATCGATAGTCGATTTGCCGATAGTTCTGCATCACTAGTAGCCATTTGTTCTTCTTCCTCGTTATAGCCCCTGAAAACTGATTATAAGTACGTTTTTAAGGATTATGGTCTTCTTTATTGCATTCAGCTCAAAATCTTTACTGCCTGCAACTAATGAGCCCAAGCGATCGCTATGCCAAGGTTCATTCCGACTATTGGAAATTCATGTAAATCCCATGCGTACTGCCTTTAGGCCTCTTTCATCACTGTTTAACCACACAAACATCTAGGCGTCCATATACGAAGACAGATCTGCGACAAAAGCAGAACATGGGATTAACTTTATGAAGTAACTATTCTTTCCTTCACACAAAGTACAGTGAATAGCAATGACTGCGCTGGCGCACGTTAAGGCAGCGTATTGCAGCCATGACATTTAGTAGTCGTACATATTATTCTGCAGGTATGTGGTAATGCAACTCGCCTTTTGAGCAATCTGAAGATTCAACATTAGACAAAGGAAATGCATAAAATTACCTGTTTTATGCGTAGCACGAAGTGCACTAATTAGTGGCAGCTGTTATTCGATTTACTCTAGATGTCGAGTATATCTTTGAAACTTGGCCGTGCCTGAATATAATTGAAGTCAAACACTACCGCTTAGAGATATCAGCGTAGTGCTTTTGAATGCTTAGCTCTTTTGAGATAACGAAACTCGGTGACGACACACGCCAATCAAATAGGGGACAGAAAGGCGCCTACAGACTCAGCACGGTTAAATACATTTTGGTAAACAAAATATTCACCCTATTTTCCCAAACCAGTATTCGTTACCCTCAGGTTCAATTATTTATTAACTGGAAGAGGCCGTTTTGCTGAGTAATAGTCTCGTAAGATATTACTATATAGCAGCAACTAAATTAAGTAAGATAGCATATTCAAATTCATTTTACATTATTATTTAAACTTTATTGAAATATTTTTAAAGGAAAAGCTACATTACGTTTCTCCAACTGAAGTTGGACGTTGAAGTTATTGAAACATCATGAAAATGCAAGTGACATGGTTCATAAGTATTACAGAAGGAGGTCCCGAAGTAAACACTGTCAGGGGGACCTCCTAGCTATATTGTATTGGTTGAATACAGGGCAGGCAAGTGGCGAGCGAAAGAAAAGCATATTGGAAACACAAAATCGAAAAAAAACAAGAACAAAAAAACTGAAAAAAAAGAAAACAAAAGAAAAAGAACAGGAAAGATAATTCAAAAGCATGAAATGCAACAATAATACAGAAACCAATACAATAATACACATAAGACAAATCGACGCGAATTCTAAGTTAACAAGACGTAAAACAATTCGCACAACTCAAAAGAAAGGAAAAACGCAATTCCTATAAAAAATGACAAAGAGAAATGAAAATGAAAAAAGAAAAACAAATATGAATTAAGGAAACGAGAAAGGTGGTACCATGAAATGTTAGCAAAGATGTTGAAATAGATGTTTCTTTTTTGTGCTTTAAATGATGTTATATTGTGGCAACTTTTAATGAACGTTGGTAGTAAGTACTAAAGGTAAAAACCAGAAAACAACGCTGTCTGTTCACCATAGTTTGAGTGAACCACCGGCAACAGTAAGCTATGTTGTAAGGAGAATCTGGCCAAATTTGCATTTATTAGATAACGGAATGCAATACTGTTTAATTCAAAATTATGCTGACGCGCGCGAAATATGAACATGCCTAGTTTCAGAGATATGGAATGATAGATGGGGAGAATGCCGAGAATACTGTAAATAGGCGCAGCGGAGTCTTTCCAGTGACTAAAGATTATAATCCTTATAGCTTTATTCCTGTAAATGAGCAATCTTGGACAGATGAATCCTAGAGGTGTTTCCCCAGGAAGAAGAACAGTATGTTAAGTCACTACGAATGAAGGCGAAGTGTAATAAGCAAAGAATTTTCAAAGGAAAGTATGTGCGGGTTTTATTCAGAACTCGAATTCCAAAAGAAATTTTGGACGAGATAGCGGCTATATTACTGCTCTTTTATCTTTATTCACAATTAGGTTTTTAGTAAAACGTCACATTTTTCGAAGCCGAACGCAGCTGCACGTTAGTGTCACACAAAAGCAATTGTCAAAATAATAATAATAATAATAATATTAATTGAAGCAACCATTCGCATTTTCATCGGAGAGTTGACACCGCATTTCGCATTACTGCAACATTTGACACAAATCTGAGCAACCCCTGCCGCTGAACGAGCTTTCAGAGCCGACTTTTGAATATTCCGCACATGCATTAGAGCGAACATATAGTGGTTTTGAATCATACGGAAAAAGCCTTTAACAGATCTGATTTCTCGTTATTAGCGCTCCTTCGCGTTTGCCATTTTCCTTTCCACCACAGTCTTTCTTTCGCCTTCATGCTCATCTCAATCGAATTATGTTCCAGAGAGCCCACAATAGCTGACGAAACTAAGCAATCGCCCGGAGCAAACTTTCTGTTTTCCCAGTCTGCAACGGAATACAAGAGTCCGAAGAAATCGCGACACTCTCGGTCTAGTCGCGGACGGGGTCTTCGTTGCTTTGTTTTCGCTTTTGTCTCGACTGGACCCAGACGTTTTCTTGCCACTACTGTACTACACTGTCCACATCATTCTCTGTTCTTCACTTCAGCGGTTCTTTCTTCCTGCTCCTAGGACAAATTTAGGGCATACGCATCTGTCGCCGTATCCAATATGCTCCTTCTTTCTTTTACTGCGTGTCTACGGTTCTTCTCGACGCCATAGTTGCAGTGCCGATCTTGATCCTTTCGTTTTATTTTTTTCTCGGTAGCTGAAACAAAACGTGCGTTCATTTGCGGAATCTCTGTTTTGTTAAAGCTTCTTCCTCAACTGCCCTCTCTTTTTCCTGGGCGCCTGTACACGATGGCGGCGACCAGAGCGCGCGGTCTTCTTCGCACTTCCGGAAACGTCGAATGTACTTTTTCGCTAAATGGTTCTCGCGAAAGGACAAGACGCCATTAGGCTACATCCACGGAAATAACTCACCGCCGCGCACTTGTGTAGCTGTCTGCTCCGAGAGAAAATTCTGCCTTGGCTTTAGCCTGCCTGTTTTTGTCGGAATATACGGACACTAGAAGGAAAGAGAGAAGGGAAGGAAGAGAGGAGGAAAGAGTAGTTCTGACGAACGTCTAGTCGACACTCATGTTTTCATGCGCGGATTGCCTGGTGTTTACATCTTTTGTTGCTGTTCTTGTTTCTTCGTGTTTCATTTCCTGTTTTGATTATACTAATGCGCCAGTACTTTGCCGCGTGACAGTACCTTTCAAAGCAAGATTGACAAACATTTCTTTCGAGGTACTTGGTCTGTCTGTATGCCTGGTATTCTTTTTCTCTACTGGTTACTCAGATTATTTATTCACTGAAGAAATGTTGAGTGGGGATGACATGTGGAACGAAGAAATGTCTCAGAGCACTGGAAATCAATTTGCGCCTTTCAAGAAGTGCTTGCTCTCGGGAATGGCTTCCGGGATTCCTTTAAATTTCAGCATGGTGGAACGCAAGAGCATCGCTAAGTTTTGTCATTGCCCGGACTCTTCTGCTAAATGATAACAAAGAATGTTTGCCTGCTAGTCAGAGCAACCAAAACGCTAAGGAAGTAGAAATAATGCGTGTGTATCTTTTTCGTGGGTTGCCTCATTATCTGAGACATTTCAAGAACATTTAGCGTGACTAGTGCTGCTTCATCGCTTTCAGAAAACAACGGAAAATCAATGCTTTTCAATTTAGCGAATCAACGTTATGCAAACTAGGTTGCCAGATTGAAACCTAACAGCAACCTAACAGCAACCAGCACGTCTTTCTCCAGACACAGCGCTGATGTTTGAATGTGCGCCTTTGTAAATACCCTATAACTCATAGTCTTGCGCAGAATGCTTCAAGAAATGTGTTTCAACAATCCTCAAAAATCAGGGAAAGGCAATATTTGTTCGAAGCCTTCATAAGTGCTTCTTCTGTAGCCGCAGGCATATTAACATGGCTAAAACATCATTTGGGGCAGTAATTAAGGACATTAAATTATTTACCTCCTAATTGGTGGAGTTAGACAGTTATAACGAATGGGTGAATTGAAATCCTTCTTGCGAAGAAACCGTTGCAGCTTTGAGATTTCGAAAAAGCGTCCTCTAGTAGTAATTGCGATGTAATGAAATTCACCCAAATTGAGCGGTGACACCGAAACCGAAATGCGTAAGAGCGCTACTGCCATATTCTTCTGAGACGTCCAGAATGAGTGAGCGTCCTACACTTCTTTAATCGTTGTCTTGAACAGTGACGTCATTCTAGTCGTCTGCTTTTTGCGCTCATCGGTGCTTCGGTTTCAGTTTCGCCGTTGAATTTGTTGATTTTCTTTGCGCCCCAATAATTACTAGAGGCCGCTTTTTCTACATCTCAAAGTTTCAATGGGCGCTTCGCATGAAGAACTTCAATTCTCCTTTAACACAGTCGTTTAACTCCACTAAATAAAAGGTTAATTCAACTTTCTTCATTACTGTTCCAAATGATGTCTTCAACCATCTCAAGATGCCTGCCGCTACAGAAAAAAACATTTGTGAAGGCAGCGAGCAAATATGGTATTTTAGTGATTTTTGAAGATTTTGTCCACATTTCTTGAAACACGCGGTACAGCATTATGTATTCAATGTACAATTCCAGAAGATCTGCAACATGGTCTATGTGAATGCAGGCGATACGCATCAGAGAGACAGTCCCTGAAGGCGGCATTACGCCTTCAACGGGACTCGTGCGTAGAACTGCAATATGTTCTGGGCCCATGGCAAACCACCACCTGTGCGTTACGCGCCACGAAAGCGCTGTAGACTTGCTTGAGGGCCACGAGCCGTAACAAAACTTTGTAAACAGTGTAATTTATGTGTGTGTGTGTGTGGGGGGGGGGCTTATGTGCTGTCGTATATATATATATATATATATATATATATATATATATATATATATATATATATATATATATATATATATCCGGTATCACAACACACGCCTCAGATTTGGCATTTGAATGAATCATAGATGCTAGAAGGCACCGGAATAATTATTGGAATTATTCTGTTCGTCATTGTCATTCGTTTATTCAATTTCAAGTGGTATCTATGTACTGCTTATTATAATATTTCAACGCTTTTGATTAGCAATGCGAGTTCACGCAATGTAGATGTTTAAATCAGCGGTCAGTGCTCCTTGAGTAACTCGGCTTTGAGACGTACTGACGGCTGGTCAGGCAACGCTTAAACCTTCTTTCCTCCTTCCAGCTCGTTCATCCGCAAAGCGGGGCCTTCTTAAGGACGATGAAAGGCGGCTGCCAGCGACTTGAATCTCTAAGGACTCGCTTATGGGGCATTCTTGAGCGAGGCGAAACGCAAAGCAGGATGGATGACTGCGATAAGGTTCCCGCAATCCATTAGAAGGATTCCGGCTCGAAAGAACCATTCCCCACTCGGCTGGGACTACCCGTCCCGTACACTCACTGTATAACACGTCCCACAGTGGCTTTTGATGGCGGCCAATGAAAGTAATGACGGCGCTGCTTTCGGCGCGGATGATGTGGTGGTTGCGGCATTCTATCAGGTGGGTAGAGTCGTATGGAAATGGGATCTTTCGGAAGAGGCGAGGTTTTTATTGACTTGTAAGAAATTCGCCTAACATCACTGGATTCTCAATAGCACTGCTCTTTCAGAGATGATCTAAAGCAGTTTTGTTGCGCGCAAACTTTCAAAGACCCACTCCGTCTTTGAGACAACGATGAGGCGTACGTCGCCGTATTCAAGTGCAAATACTTAAGATTCGTAAACTATACGGGAATAGTCAGGATTCCTGAATAGTGTTTCATAAGAGTGAGTGTGCGCAGACTCTATTGATTACGCGAATTGTAGATATATAGACGGAAAAACAAACAGCAAACAGACAGATACTCTGAGTATGCAGGTTATTCAGTCCATCAGAAGGGTTAGGTCAGAGGCTTTTTTTTGTTTTTTTTTTGCTGTGATAGTGCCAATCGCGAAACTTTTTGCACATGGACAAAACAAGGGGTAGACATGGGAGCTCTTTGTCTTGCTATAGCTGAACAGAACTCAAAAAGAAGCACTGACGTAAATAATGTATATACAACTACTGATGGGCGTATAATGCGTTAACAGCGATGTTTGATTGAATGCAGTAGCAGGACTTTCGCCATCTGGTTATGTTACATCTGACGAGGTTAGTAAAATGTTATTTTCACGTCTACATGTCCCTCGAGAAGATCCTTACTACTGAATATCCCACGTACGCGACAGTGTTACTTCGAAGACGGCAAAGAAATGATCTCGCTGAAGAGTGGGAGGAGCTTTTATTCGGCGGGATATCGGAGGATCGGAAAAAGAACACAGCCCAATCTCTCCGTAGAGATAGTGAACAAGCGAAGCTGAAACGTGCCACCCCGGCGTACATCATAGGGTTAATGCCGGTATTTCAATAAAGTCTTTCTCAGTTATTGATTACGTCCTTTATTATATGTTTCCCGCCCGTGTGTTTCCTCGTTTACTTTTATTCGATTACAAAATGCTCACTAGAGAGTAAGCCGTTACTTGAAGAAGGCTAGAGGCAGGCACCTATTCGCACGGTACACTACTCCACGCAATATACTCCGGCATTTTCAACAGGAACTGCAGGTACTGCCCGCACATGATATGGGAATGCCGAAACGGCCCAAGTATCACGCTCATAGGCGGACATAGCATCCATGAAAATCCGGAAGACCGGTGGGAGGTGTTACTGACTAAACCCTGATGACCAGCGCCGGTTGGTGGACAGGGCTCGGGCGTCGGCTGCGAGCCATGGCTACTTGGAATAACGATGTCACTTTCTCTCTCAGTGTTGAGCAGCGTGCGCTTGCAGCCCGCCGCCGTGGCAGTGGGATTTGCCCAACTTCTGTCGCGCAAACGTCTTTGCCCGCGGACGACTTCTTCATATTTAGTGGACCAGTTTTGAATTGAGCGGTTTGCCTAACTTCTGTAGCACATACGCACAGAAGGGAAGAACTTCGTTTCGTCTAGCCATGCCCAGCATTGTTATACAAATTGGTCGATAGGTGGAGCTGCCACAAAGCGCGAGAGGTCTTCTTGACCATGATGACCACCCAGTTCGGGCGTAAAAGGAGGTGTTCCCAGCCGGTCTTTTCCTTCAATAAACGCTTCATTGCTAATTTATTTATTATAATTAATTAATTAAACTACTATTGATCTTCGCAGCCTGATTTCTCTGATGGAAATAAAAGGTCTGCAAGAGTGAACGATGTTGGGCCAGTTGGTGCTGCATCGTGCAGTATACTCGCGGATTGAAAAGCGAAAATTTAGCACTAAGTAATCTACGCACTTTCCTTTCCAGCGTCTACAGTTTGTGTCATATCGGCGTAAATATTAATCGAGCATTTACTTCCGGACCAACATTACCTTTAGCGGCCAGACCTACAGCAACATTATGCGATCATCACGAGCAATTGCTCATCGTAGTCGTTAAAACATCAAAAAAGAGAAAACAAAAAAAGAAAGAAAGAATGTCACGTCTCAGTGCGCGAGTGCTGCACGTAAATTACGTGAAGCTAGTCATCTCACTGTGCGTCTACCTTTCTTACACGTGTCGTTGAGCGCTATTTCTTATACCGTGCAACTATAAGGACGAAAATTCAGAGGCCAACGACGTAGCCGTAATGTTCATGGAAAAGAGTAAGAAAAGACGCTAACCGAATAACAAGCGTCCTCTTTGCTGCCTTGCAATGGTGAAGGGGAGAAAAAAAAACATGTCTGATCCCTCTGTCATAGGAATCGGTATAACACGAAAGTGAAACGTGTCTTCACAGACGTAGTTGAGCGTTTCTTGTGCATTCTTTCGCCCCAAGCACAAAGGGATGAATGCTACAGCATCAAATTGTAATGTTACGCGAGAATGGCAAGCCACTCGAAACTTACAATGCGCTGCTCAAGCAGAAAGGACTCGCGGAACGAACATACGCAGGATGAGCGCGAAGTGTCACAGTTGTAACTTATTTCTGTGCGAGCAGCGCGCTCCTTTCGCAAAAGCGGCCGCTGCTGTGAGCGAGGTGACCTTCGTGCTCTCAACGGAAACTTGCAGGCAGAGCGCAAGACGTACAAACCACCGAGATCACGAGATAAGCGCCCGCACGAGCCACTACGCCCTGTCGAGGCGCGCGCTAAACCGCGTGGGGGACGACTTTTAAAGCGCGCTCTTGGAGCCCTTCGCGCCGTCTCGCTAGTGATAACGAAAAAAAGCTGTACCGCCGATTTCTGAGTACCGCCACCGGCAAATGGTCTACATAAATAGCTCGCCGTTAGCATAGCAGAGAACGTGCCGTCTGTGGCAGAGTCGTTTCGCGCTGCGCGCCGGCGATCGAGAGGTCGTAAGTTCGACTCCCGGTGACGGAACTTTTTCTTATAGTTTTTCCTTTGCCATATGTTAGCCTTTGTATTTTACAACGTCATATCCATGACGGAAATGCGTCAGTGGAGCTATGGTGGACCCCGGCATAAAGCACTTTCGTGTTAAAAAAATATTACTTCAGCACTGTGAAGCGCCGGCGCAGAATTGACGCAATCGTTTTTCAGTGCCTGCGAATGCACAGTCAAACAGGCGCCACGGCCAGCAAAGTTTAGTCGGTCGATATTGCTCATGCTTGTCAGACGCCTACGCTAGAATAAAGTAACAAGTTAGACGACAGACCGTTTTCCGAAGAGAAGATCCTCGGATCGTGGCCCTACGCGTCGCAGGCCAGCAAAGCGACGCGAGCATTACTGCTGTGCTTAAAATCGACCGGCTTAAACGACCGCTTGTAGGCATTCAATGGACAGGTGCATATGTACCCTGACAGTGCCTTCTTCCCTCTCCTTTCTTTCTTTTAATCACTTCATCCCTTCCCCCCAGCGTAGGGTAGCAAACCGGACGGGCGTCTGGTTAACCTCCCTGCCTTTCCTTCATTTCCTTCCTCCTCCTCCTTTCGTGAAAGCTGTTTCACGAAGTGTTCGCTCGCTAACGCTGAGGCCGCAAGTAGGGAAAGCCTGTTAGAGTGCCTTAATTAGCTGAAGCAGGGTGAGCATAAAAACACACTTCCATGGAATGGGACGTGTATACTTCTCAGGA
This sequence comes from Rhipicephalus sanguineus, assembly GCF_013339695.2. NCBI lineage: Eukaryota > Metazoa > Arthropoda > Arachnida > Ixodida > Ixodidae > Rhipicephalus > Rhipicephalus sanguineus. The sequence goes on along the minus strand of NC_051180.1, from coordinate 74,519,839 downwards.
ACTAGGCCGTGTGACGACCGGAAGGTGTTGGAAAAGTTTGACAACATGCTTATTAACTGCGCCAGGGAATGCGGGTTGCTATCTCCGGCGCGAAAGTGGCATGCAATGCGAGTTTGCGGGCAACTTGACATGCTTACAGTAGAGGTGGGAAAAACTAAATGAGCCACCTAAAAGTTCGTCCATACTTGTGGACTAGGCAGGTACAGCACATAAAAGTCCAGTCTTTTCTTGGTATAAACGATGTTGACATAGGTACATGAGACCTAAACAATATATCGTTGTGTGCGCGCACAGTTTGAGCGAGAATGAAAAAAAAAATTCGGCATATCCCACGTACCGTGAGAATCGATGGTATGCGAAGCATGGGCGGGAAAGTGACTGTGGTGTAATTATTCACATTGGGCGAAGCATGACGGAATGACGCTAGAGAAATGTGCAAATGGTATACGCACACATATGTTGAAGAGTCGCACATGTGTTATATAACCACTTGTTTACAGTTGCGCAACGATGCCAACAGTAACATTGCTGTTATCAACATCAGACGTGGTAAGCTGACATATAGGGCTTATATTCTTCAATACTGGATAGCACGAATTCGAACAGGACAAAGAAAGAACACAGATGCACAGGACAGGCGCTTCTCCCAACTAACCTTTATTCAGAAAAAAATTTCTAGATATATACACAGCCGAGTGGCACGCGCAGGCGCACTGCACGTGCGTTACAGTCACACTTGCAGTTGTTACATTTGAGTTGGTTGTACGCGTCCGTTATGACGGACAACGAACGCACGTTTCACGAACTCTTGTGCATGGGTGGCAGGAGTTCTTGACAGTTCTTGAACAACGTTATCATCACCGTGATCAGTAATCACCAGCAGCTGGACAGGACTTGTTATCGAATCCGTTCGGGATCGCGGCTACGTGGGGTCTAATTCTAATGAAGTGCGAGGTATAGTACCACTGGTGGAAATCGTGGATGCCTCTTACGAAGAAATGATTTATGATGTATCCTGTCCTGGACCTGGCAACGAGTTCTCGTGATGCCTTGCTCACATCCAAGCTGTCTTTCGTGCAGTGTGAGAAGCAGGCGTTGTTGGGTTTTGATAAATCAATGTTGAAGTCGCCGGTAATTATGAGGGGCATGGTCCCCTCCGCAGAGTTACTGTAGGAAGCATTGACCCCGGTTTTTGGTGTTCTGTCTTCAGCTCCGTCACTTTCTTTGCGTCCGCCGCGGTGGTGTAGCGGTTGCGGTGCTCGGTTGCTGAGCCGAATGTCGCGGATTCGATCCCGGCCGCGGTGGTTGCATTTCGATGAAGGCGAAATGATAAAGACCTGAGTATTGTGCGGTGTCAGTGCACGTTAAAGAACACTGGTGATCATTGGTCAAACACTGGCTTACGAACACTGGAACAATGACGAAAATTTCCGTCCACTACGGCGTTTCTTATAATGATATCTTCGTTTTCGGATGTAAAACTTCACCATTTCTTATTATTATCACTTGCCTTGCGTGCCAATGTTATGTTCGTGGTTACTGTGTTGATTGAGATTCCATATCACCTGTGGCACATACGGGCATAATATGAACTCTGGTATGCGGATATGTGCCACATGTGACTGAGAAAAAGGGTTTCAAGGTGTACGCGACAGGTATTTGGCGTTATTCATTTCATGACCAGTGAATCATGTTCTTCATGCGCTGATCCTCTGCTATGTGAATTTTGGTATATTACAACCCATGGAGACGACCAGGAGAGCACCCAGACGTAAGCGGCTAGATAGATAGATAGATAGATAGATAGATAGATAGATAGATAGATAGATAGATAGATAGATAGATAGATAGATAGATAGATCACCTGGTTTTGCACTGCCTCCGTGATCTGGACGCTTTTGATCAAACTACGATGTCATGTGATGACGGCATCATGTGACGTCACGTCATGTCCCGTGACACCATGCCAAATATGTGACGTTATTATGACATAAATTTTGGTGATATGGGACGTCATGATGACGTCATATGGTTACGTCATCTCGTGGTAATGGTTTTCTGCAACACTCGTCTCCTACAACGCAGGATGCGAGAAGCCGCCGTCGCGGGACGCCGACGGTCAAATTTCGCGTTGATGAGGCTCTCGCCTTATGCGCTTGCAGCTCCTTCCCCGCGCTGGCCACTGTACTGCGCCTGATACTTTAGAACCAAAATATGTCTCCCCGCGATGTAGCGGCGGCGCTGAGTGGCTCAATAGGTGTATCCAAGGAGGTTACAAAAAATCTAAACCTCCTTGGGTGTATCAGTCTTGAAAGCGGCGGCGCTGCATTGAGGCGCCCTGAGGCCGCGCTATAAGCGGTTTAGACACTACGGCAGCGACGTTTTACCATGCGTGCTTGCACTTCCTTCACCTCAACGAGTCTCTCAGCATGGTGACATCCATATCTTGGTAGCCTCCGCAAGAACATTCTGTATATTGTCTTAAGGTGAGAGATGTTGGTCTAAAGTACATGAAGTCAGCTTGGAGTACTTTCGCTTTACATAAATTGCCTTATTTTTAGCCCATACAATATTCAGAAGCACTAAAAAAACCAGTAGTTTAACCAGAACCTGCACGCAGGGTTTCCACTATAACATATCTTTGCAGTTTCTATTACGTTCGGCTCCATGGACAGTGCGACTGCTTCCGACAGCGTTCTTGGTTTGATATTCGTGCGCAGGCGAGCGCTCTCACTTACTTTGATTGGTAATGCATAGAGAAAGAAAAAAAGTTAAGAGAGGACACTCCGCGAAATCTGGCCTCAGGAAGTACGTCACGACTACGTAACAAACTAGTGCTCTCACCAAACGCCAGAGGACGCAAGCGCGAAAAAAAAAGTTGTCATCAAACCAACAGACTTGTTTTAACAAAATAATAATTATACGTCCAAATTCGGCATGTTCTTTATACATGAAAACAATTTATTCAACATGCCTTACGTGGTTATTTTTATTCAGCCGTACTGTCATAAACACCATCTATCAGCGACAAGCACACGTCGGCTGCGTCGGTGTTTTCGTGTGTAAGACAACAGGTGAGGCACGTTTTCCAGCGAAGCTTGCAGAATGACATGTTGTTGGGCCAGTTGGGTCATTTATTCAGAAAAAGGTTACAACTGCGCGAATAAGACGCCATGTAAGAAACATAGAAACACGCACACACACATGTTACGCTTCGTGTGTGTGCGCGTTGTATACGTGGCGTCTTATTCGCGCAGTTGTAACCTTTTACAGCGAAAGCTGTTATGAGATCATTTCACCGGCCGTTTTACAGCGAAAGCTGTTATGAGATCATTTCACCGGCCGTTTTTGGCGCCGTAGTTGTCCGCCGCCGCCGCCGCCGCCGCCGCCGCTGCCGCCGCCGGTGTCCGTAACCAGTATCGCTCGAAATAAGAAAAAAAACTAAATAAGAAAAAAAATTCCGGGATGGAACGAGGTTCGAACCTGGGCCCTCTGCGTGGGAGCCCAGTATTCAACCTCTGAGCCATGCCGGTGCTTGAAACTGCTTTGCAAAAAGGTCCTATACAGGCTTCATGTCGGGAAGGAACCACATTAGCATATGCAATATAGCGTGGTAGAAGAGTAAAATAAGCACCAAGTGTCGCACAATGCGAATTCTGTAAGCAGGCGTCACACAATGCGAATTGCGCAACGAGTAGGTTGTTGAATGCTTCCAACCCATTACAAAGGACTCTGCTATATTTCTTCATCGTCATCAGGCACAGCATCAACAAAGTGCGCATAATGCCTTACATGGGTTTAGCCGGTACCAACGCTCTCCGTAGAATGACGAAAAATGGCACAGTGCCTGCTGCCCTACTTCTCAAAAATTACAATGATTTATAGCGTAGTGGGTTCCTCGCAAGTGCACTTGTATTGGTTGCCAAGGAAGCCCATAAGCGCATGATCCACTTCCTCGGGGTCACAGTAAAATTACAATGATTTATGGCGTAGTGGGTTCCTCGCGAGTGCACTTGTATTGGTTGTCAAGGAAGCCCATAAGCGCATGATCCATTTCCTCGGGGTCTCAGTAAAGTTCTTCGCGCCCCCCCCCCGTCTCTTTCCCACGTCAACGTTTGTTATACAGCATGACGGGAGAGGGAAATAGCGACCGGGCGTCACTCAATGCAAATTACATAACTGGTGGGCCGTTTAAAGATTCCAACCCATTACAAAGGGCTGAGCCATAATTCTTCATCGTCATCAGTCGTCGCGTCAACAAAGTGCACATAATGCCTTACAGACGTGTAGCTGGTGCCTCGCTTCTCCGCACAATGACGAATAATGGCTCAGTAGGTGCTTCCCAACTTCACAAAAATTGTGATTTATGACGTAGTGGGTACCTTTCTAGTGTGCTTGTGTTGTAGCCCCAAGAGAGCTTAACGGGCTCTAGAAACGCCGCTCTTCCAGCTTTCGCTGTGACTGTGCTGCGGTTTCAGCGCAGGCCTGGCGTTTTTTTTTTGGCGCCGTAGTTGTCCGCCGCCGCCGCCGCCGCCGCCGGTGTCCGTAACCAGTATCGCTCGAAATAAGAAAAAAAACTAAATAAGAAAAAAATTCCAAGATGGAACGAGGTTCGAACCTGGGCCCTCTGCGTGGGAGCCCAGTATTCAACCTCTGAGCCATGCCGGTGCTTGAAACTGCTTTGCAAAAAGGTCCTATACAGGCTTCATGTCGGGAAGGAACCACATTAGCATATGCAATATAGCGTGGTAGAAGAGCAAAATAAGCACCAAGCGTCGCACAATGCGAATTCTGTAACCAGGCATCACACAAAGCGATTTGCGCCACGAGTAGTTTGTTGAATGCTTCCAACCAAGGAGGTTTAAACCTCCTTGCTTCCAACCCATTACAGGGCTCTGCCATAATTCTTCGTCGTCATCAGGCACAGCATCAACAAAGTGCGCATAATGCCTTACCTGCGTTTGGCAGGTACTACGGCTCTCCGTAGAATGACGAAAAATGGCACAGTGCCTGCTGCCCTACTTCTAAAAAATTACAATGATTTATAGCGTAGTGGGTTCCTCGCAAGTGCACTTGTATTGGTTGCCAAGGAAGCCCATAAGCGCATGATCCATTTCCTCGAGGTCTCAGTAAAGTTCTTCGCCCCCCCCCCCGTCTCTCTCCCACGTCAACGTATGGTATACAGCATGACGGGATAGGGAAATAGCGACCGGGAGTCACCCAATACAAATTACATAACTGGTGGGCCGTTTAAAGCTTCCAACCCATTACAAAGGGCTGAGCCATAATTCTCCATCGTCATCAGTCGTCGCGTCAACAAAGTGCACGTAATGCCTTACAGACGTCTACCTGGTGTCTCGCTTCTCCGCAGAATGACAAATAATGGCTTAGTAGGTTCTTCCCAACTTCACAAAAATTGTGATTTATGGCTTAGTGGGTACCTTTCTAGTGTACTTGTATTGTAGCCCCAAGAGAGCTTACAACGGGCTCTAGAAACGCCGCTCTTCCAGCTTTCGCTGTGACTGTGCTGCGGTTTCAGCGCAGGCCTGGCGTCTTTTTTTCTGAAGGTTGTAAGGATGGCGAGTTTCGCTAAAAAAAAAAGAAAGTTTGCGGCTCTATGCGGCACCTAGACATGAACATTGTGCAACGTATGCGTCAAGCCGAGGCGACGCGTGCTGCGTCTGCCACCGACGCGAGCGTCTGTGCGCTGAGCTCGGTGCGAAACATTGAGGAGCGTTCGCTGGGCCTCACATGCTTCACGACGCGTTTCCCGAAGCCTCGGACCACGAATAAACCCTGGCTTTTCTGGTATATTGTGTCGTGTGGCTTCCGTACGCTCTTTTTTTTTCTGTGCATTATTTCGGTTCATCCCAGTCGTGACTCTCGACTTCATTGCTGTGTATATTTCACTTCTTCAACTTTGTGCGCCGTGTTTTTGCCACAGATCCTTACGGCCCAGTGTGTCATACTTAACCAGCTTGTGCCAACTGTAGCGATGTGTGCATTGTCTGTGTCCTCTCTGTATTTGTTACAATATTTGTTACAAATAATTTGTAAGCCGAGATGCATTTGTTGTCTACCTTGCATTTCTGTGCGATGCCGTTCTCATTTTGTACTTTTTTATACGCTCAGCCTCTGCCTTGCCTTGGAATAAAAACATTACGGATACTTTGTCTCTTTGATTGATATATAGATTGACTGCTTGTTCCAAAAGAAAACACGAGCGCGATGAATAAAGCCGTAGTGAATTATGATTACCTGCATCTTTTTCTAATATAACTTAATCGAAATAAAAATTACGTCACGACCTCACTTCGCACGAAGCATTAAACTAGACAAAATAGGGAATCGCTAAATCAAAATGACAGACAATAGCTTTGCCATTTGGGTGAAGAAAAGTGGTCTGAAATCATTAACTTTCGCCATAGCCAAACGTCGGTTACACAGAGTAATTCAAAATTCCCGCCAGTGAAACCGAAACAGGAAGCGCAGGCCACTTGCTCTCACCAACCACCAGGTGCGCTAGGGTCGATTGGGCCGCTGGGGTCTATGGGAGTGTCCACTCTTAACTTTTTTTCTTTCTCTATGGGTAATGTAAATTGTGAATCCCCTGTAACGTAGAGCGGCATGGCGCGTTTTCAGGCGTGATTGACACGCGCTTTATTGACGAATGCCGTCGGAAAGTTGCGCTGCTGCGCCTGCGCGGAAAGCGCAGCACAGTCACAGCGAAAGCTGGAAGAGCGGCATTTCTATAAGCCGTTATAACTCTCTTGGGGCTACTAATACAAGTACATCTGCAAGGTACCAGCTACACATTTGTAAGGTATTATGTGCACTTTGTTGATGCGATGGCTGATGACGATGAAAAATTATGGCTGAGCCCTTTGTAAGGGGTTGGAAGCTTTAAACGACCCACTAGTTACGGAAGTCGCATTGTGTGACGCCCGGTCGTTATTTCACTCTCGCACCACGCTATACAAGATACGTTGAAATGATACAAGATACGCTGAAATGGATCATGGGGGCCTTATGGGCTTCCTTGGCAACCACTAGAGGAACCTACTACGCTAGAAATCATCTGAATTTTTGTGAAGTAGGGAAGCAGCCACTATGCCATTTTTCATCGTTCTGCTGAGAACCGTGATACACGCTAAACACCTGTAAGCATTATGTGCACTTTGTTCACGCTGTGCCTGATGACGATGATGAATTATGGCAGAGCCCTTTGTAATGGGTTGGAAGCATTCAACAACCCACTCGTTGCGCAATTCGCATTGTGTGACGCCTGGTTACAGAATTCGCGTTGTGTGACGCGTAGTTATTGTTTTACTCTTCTAACACGCTATAGTACAGATGTTAATGGGGTTCCTTCCCGACATGAAATCTGTATAGGGCCTTTTTGCAAAGCAGTTTCAAGCCCCGGCAAGGCACTGTGTCGGTAAAAAGTGACTCAGAGCCTCGCCGACTACCTGTTTACTATTGGAAAGAAAAAGCTTTATAAGGGTATACGTGACATTGTGTTGCCCATCCTAATGTACAGAGCGCTATATACTGCAGGCAACGGTCAGAATGTACTTAAGCGAGTTAAAAAAAAGACGCCAGGCCTGCGCTGAAACCGCAGCACAGTCACAGCGAAAGCTGGAAGAGCGGCGTTTCTAGAGCCCGTTGTAAGCTCTCTTGGGGCTACAATACAAGTACACTAGAAAGGTACCCACTAAGCCATAAATCACAATTTTTGTGAAGTTGGGAAGAACCTACTAAGCCATTATTTGTCATTCTGCGGAGAAGCGAGACACCAGGTAGACGTCTGTAAGGCATTACGTGCACTTTGTTGACGCGACGACTGATGACGATGGAGAATTATGGCTCAGCCCTTTGTAATGGGTTGGAAGCTTTAAACGGCCCACCAGTTATGTAATTTGTATTGGGTGACTCCCGGTCGCTATTTCCCTATCCCGTCATGCTGTATACCATACGTTGACGTGGGAGAGAGACGGGGGGGGGGGGCGAAGAACTTTACTGAGACCCCGAGGAAATGGATCATGCGCTTATGGGCTTCCTTGGCAACCAATACAAGTGCACTTGCGAGGAACCCACTACGCTATAAATCATTGTAATTTTTTAGAAGTAGGGCAGCAGGCACTGTGCCATTTTTCGTCATTCTACGGAGAGCCGTAGTACCTGCCAAACGCAGGTAAGGCATTATGCGCACTTTGTTGATGCTGTGCCTGATGACGACGAAGAATTATGGCAGAGCCCTGTAATGGGTTGGAAGCAAGGAGGTTTAAACCTCCTTGGTTGGAAGCATTCAACAAACTACTCGTGGCGCAAATCGCTTTGTGTGATGCCTGGTTACAGAATTCGCATTGTGCGACGCTTGGTGCTTATTTTGCTCTTCTACCACGCTATATTGCATATGCTAATGTGGTTCCTTCCCGACATGAAGCCTGTATAGGACCTTTTTGCAAAGCAGTTTCAAGCACCGGCATGGCTCAGAGGTTGAATACTGGGCTCCCACGCAGAGGGCCCAGGTTCGAACCTCGTTCCATCTTGGAATTTTTTTCTTATTTAGTTTTTTTTTTTCTTATTTCGAGCGATACTGGTTACGGACACCGGCGGCGGCGGCGGCGGCGGCGGACAACTACGGCGCCAAAAACGGCCGGTGAAATGATCTCATAACAGCTTTCGCTGTAAAAATGGAAGCACCTCCAAATGCAAAGTCTTTCTTTTTTAATTTACATACAGGAACACTACCAGTAAAAACCTATTTAGAGGAGCGAGGTTTCTATATGCCATGGGGCTCCGACTGCTTAATCCGCAACAAATCTGAAACCATTGACCTCGTCTTTCTGCACTGTTGGGAGGGGGTATACTTCTGGGACGTGTTGCAGAGGACAACAAAAAATGAATTTCCGTTAGACCCTCACAGAATTAGGTACTTAGCAATAGACAATGAGGACGGATTACCTTTTGAATTGATCATAATGATTGGCTTGCGCAGTATATGGCGCTCACAAATGACGGGATTTTACTCTGACCCGCACAGAAGACCAGCAAGGCAGTATTTTCAAGAAAGTATGACCGGGTTGATCGAGGTAGAAAAAACAAAAGAATGTATTCCTTCATGGTTGGCTAGGGTAGCACCCCTGCTTACTATGAAGGAATTTTAAATCGCAATGTTGTCCATCTAGTGGTTGCCGGCAGATGTGTGCTTTCATGTTTGTGCTGTCTTGTAACATAATTCTGTTGTCCCCGTTTGGGTGACGTACAACCGGAAATAAAGAAAAAAAAGGCAAGGCTCTGAGGTAGAACACTGTGCTCCCGCGCAGAGGACCCAGGTTCGAACCGCATTCCATCCTGGATATGTTTTTTTTTATTTTGTTTGTTTTTCTAATGTCGCGCGATAGCGGTTACGGACACCGGCAGTGGCGGCGGCAGGCACCTACGGCGCCAGAAACGACGGTTGTTATGATCTCATAACAGCTTTCGCTCTAAAAAAAAAAGAAACAGCTTTCGTTGGTTCGCCAAGCAGGGTTTAAGGTCCAGACGCGTGTTTGGCTTCTTGAATTGCCGCCAAACGGCGCTGACTGCTACGCATCACGGCGGAACCTGTTGAACTAAAGTCCCTAGATATTTCCCTGTTCTTTCTTAAGTACCGACAACCATTGAAGCGCCGTCGACGAATCTCATTGGCTAACGCTCGTTTTCGGTAGCCATGTTCTTCCTAAGTCTTTTCCAGCACCCGGTGAAACGCGACCCCCCATTCACTAATGACAGGGGTTTGACGGGAGGAGAAAGGCACGTCGCGTTAGCATATTGTCCGCTGAAAGATGCGTGGCTAATGTACTTAGACGCGCATGGCTTTGTAAATCGTCCAAGTTAGGAAGAAAATGGCGTCGAACGCCAGCTGCGCGTGAGTGAGGGCCGGGAAAGGAGGCAGTTGTCGCTACTTAAGTAAAAGGGAGAAATCTAGGGACTTTATGTTGAACTTGACGGACTCTTTCGACAAAAATCTAGCAAACCGGAAACGCGGCGCCAAAAGGCCGCTACTTTCTTTCCGTACGGGTGCACTTGCGACCGCGGCAACGCGGGCGTTTGCCTCGCGTCGCGTATCTCGCGAGCTAAAAGCGCATCATGCGGCACCAGCATCTAGCGACGTTATGGTCCTCGCGGAGGACGCCAGATTCACCAACGAGTGCGGTGGTCCATAAATGTTCTCGTGTATGCCATTTGACATAAACGCAGCGTCGGCCGTATTCACACGCTTCATGAGAAAGCTGTGTGACATGAAGGGAGTCCAGCATTATATCGATGATGTTTTCGTCGTGACCGATTCTTGGGAAGAACATATGTCGACGTTGCGCCAGCTGTTCGAAGGCATCAGGGACGCTGGCCTTACCATCAAGGCACGGCAGTGCGAAATTGTACTCCGCAGCGTAGTATCTCGAGGCCAGGAAAATGGTGTTGGCAATGTGCAATCATTGGAGATCACAGCAGATAAACTACACGCTACAAAGCGCTCTGATACAATGATACAGGCTCGATTCTTCCTGGGACTTGCAGAATACTACACAGACTTTACGCTCAATCAGCTAAACTGATACTAGCTCAGAGACTTTATACTAGCTCAGAGACGAAAGCTAGAATAATGTTCAATGGACCCGTGAAAGGTACCTGGCTTTTAAAAATTGTGCAATTCGCTCGCCAGCCATCTGAAAACTCCCGATTTTATTGAAATGTTTGTGCTGCGAACAGATGCTTTAGAGAGTAACGTTTCTGTTGTGTTAATGCAAGAGCATGACGGTATTGTACATCCTGTAGCGTATGCTAGGAAACAGCTTCTACCTCGCGAGACTCATTACTCAACCATTGAGCGAGAAGGCTTAGCGCTCGTATGTGTGGTACAAAGGTTTCAGTCACGTTTACCTTTATGTCAGGCACTGCATTGTACAAAATGACCACCAGACGTTAGAGTATCTACAGAAGACGAGGTGTTTGAACAGCAGAGCACTCCCTTGGAGCCTATTGTTAGAGTAGTGCACGTTTACAGTTAAATACATCAAAGGAACAGAGAACGTTGGAGCAGACTACATGAGCCGTATTTAGATATGAACGATAGATTTGTTATGTTGCACATTAAGAGGTGTTCTTCGCCAGCATAACGGTCGGGCTAGTCTCGAGTACCTGGCAGAGCTCAAGTGTTGGAGTGGCCTGCTCCGCTTGGCCTCAAGCTTCGATGGCGAACCCATGGAGCCAGCAGGTAGCTACCACAATCACCAGCAACACCATCGGGCGTAGGCTCGAGGGTTGACCTGTCGGACGGAAGCCGCGCGAGGACATCACGTGGCCCTCGACGTCGCTTCCGCCACTACCCGCAATATGGTTGGGTGTAGTCCTGAGTCTTACTGCGTCCTGGTGTCCGCGACCTGGAGGAGAAGACTCTGCGTGACTTCCGCGCCCACCGTCATTGTCACCTACCTGAAAACTGCGTCGCGGCATCGACTCAAGCGCTGCCTCGTTCTCCTCCAAACAGCTGCAAAGACTACATCCCTGTGGTGACCCCCTTCCACGTTAATGTGCCCCGCATCAGCTACTGACACCCGCCGGTGAAATTGTTCACCTCACGCTTACACTAAACTTCTTTGTGCGCTTTCTTGAAGCTTTCATAGCTTGTTAAAGTGCTGTGTTCATATTGGTATCCCTGTTGTGTGTATTATGTTCGTGGGCTTGCACCACAAAGTGAAAAAAAAAACAGGAAAGAGCCTTGTTAGAAAAAGAAGATGGCGGAGACAGTGGAAACGTCGGGTGCAATAATAATAGTAGGAATAATAATTTGTCGTCACGAATGCTAAGCGACCATGTGAGTTTCTTAGTGGCCTAGTTCTTTACGTTACCTCATATTATAAGAGCAATGTTGGATAGTGTGTAGAGTGAAAACTAATGCCGTTTTACAGCGAGCTCTCTGTCACAATAATTGATCTAAGTGAAGATATGCAGTAAATAAAAAGCCATCGACTGCACGACAAGGTTAAATGTCTGCGTGAATCACCATCAGACAAAGATGCGTTCTCAAACACGAAATAAAGACAAAATTTTCCCTCGCGTTCCTTGCGGGTGCTTGATGAAATATTTTCTTGAAAAACACGCCTCCAGCTGTCCCACAAGCTTTCACTTGTAAGAATTTTAAGCCACTTGCATTTAGGTTACTGTTACATATATCCGACACTATGTGCGTCTCTTGTTCATCACTGGCACAAATAGTTCTGAGAGAATCCAGCGAGTTTTTTTTTTATTATTAGTTGCGTAACTTCCCACATTTTTCTTACGACTGACCTGAAAAGCGGTTGTAAAACTTCCTCACTCAAGAACAAATCTGTACGAATAAACTTTCACGTGAGGGAGGCTACCGCAACCTCATTCTAGAAAGAAAGATGCTGACAAACCATTGGAACGATTTTCCGCCGTGGCTCAGCATATTCACGCAGCTTCTGCTGCAACCTTCACGACAAAACTAAGCCTGGTTTCAATGCACGCCTGCTTCTATTTGTACTAATAACAGTTCCTTGAGTTTTAGATAAAAGGTCAAGAAATGGCCATGAAGAACGCCGTATCGGGGGGCTCCGGCATAACTTTCACCAATGGTGTTTTAACGTGCGCCTAAATCTAAGCACACGGGCGCAACCGCATTTCGCCGTAGCCGACAATTGAACCCGCCACACCGAGCTTGGCAGTGCAGCACCTGAGCATTTCTTCTTCTTTTTTTTTTTGCAACGTCTATTTTCTATCTCTTATTTCTCTTATCCATTTGCCCAGCACAGTGTAGCCAGCCAGTCTGAGAACTGGCTCACCTCCTTTTCCTTCCGTCTATTTCACCCTCCCTCCCCCTCCTCTCAGCCTCCGAAGCTGCTACGACGGGCTGCTTCTGTTTTAACACGAAAGTGTTTTATGAGGGGTCCACCAAGATTTCAGTGACGTATTTCCGTCACGGAAATGACGTCGAAAAAATTTACACGACCAGATAGCCAAGAAAAAATTCCGTCAACGGGCGTCGAACCCCCGACCACTCGGTCAGCAACATCAGATGCCAGGCACGCTATCCACGGCGCCACGGTCACAGACTCTGACGGCTTTACAAACGCGTCTTTCATATCTAACACTCTCCCGGTCGGCGGGGTGGTGTTGCCCTCTGGGAGGGGTAAAGTAAAGTAATTCGTCATTACTGTGGCCTCCGCGATTAGCACGTGCAACGCGTTACACGTCCGTCCCATTCGGCGCGTTTTCCATAGAAGTTCAATTTTGTCAATGCCTTAACACACCGCGAGGTGGCGGCCTTAGTCCAAGCGTCGTAAAAGCGTCGGCCTCGCTCATAGCATCACGCTAATCCAAACCAAAAAAAGCCCTGCGACGCGCGCCTGCCTCAACTGGCTGTAATACCACGTTCCCCGCTCACGCGCTCGCCCCGAGAAAAATCGTGGCCTGGCTACCGGGGTGGCACAACTCTCTTTGCGTTTGCCTCTAGTCCGGTCATGGGTTTCAATCACATTTTAGCATGCCGCGGGATGGCGACCGAGTTCTGCGTCCATTATGCGATGCTCTTCTGGCTATCACACCTCGTTCTCTGAAGACGCGTTCTCCGTTAACTACTACAGCTACCACAAAGCTTTGTTTAATCATTTAACATGGACGTTAGTCGTCCGGATGGAGATGTACCACCAAACATCAAAGTGGCTGCATCCACGTCAAACTTTGCTATAGCTTGCAGACATCAGTACACATTGTGCAAACTCTTATATCAATGTACAGTAAACATTCAGTTACTTCTGCAAGGGCACGCTTTACTTTCGTGTTCAACCATCTTTTTTTCTAGACATTGACGCAACCTAACCGTCTAACGGCTGCATCGACAACAGAAAGATGACAACATCCCGTACAATGCTAGCTTTTCGCCAGAGTTGACGCCTCATGCAATTACTATGCCGACATCTACGTAGTAAAGTGATCCTCTTTAGCAATATATAAATAACCTTTAAAGCGACACGAGAGGGCCAGGCACCATGTACTACGCTAGCTTGCGCAAATATTACAGGGGAAAATAGGGCAAGAAAGGCGACCTGAGCAAGGTACGGGCGTCTGTGCACGACGGCCTATCAGTTACGCATATTTTCCAACCTGCCCTGTCTATATTTTATTGTTGCTTATCGCTGTATTTTTTTGAAGAAAAATAATTTGAAGGCAACAATAGAGGCCTACGATACTAAAGAAAAGTAAACTAAAATGTTCATGCTAGAAACATAGCGTATCACGACAGCTGAGAGTGCTTTACCATGGCCTACCTCGTCTTTCAACATGGTCATAGTTTGCCTTTTTTTGTGCCGCTGCTACCACATTTACCTGCAGCAAACAACCTTTAAAATGAAATGTTTTGCTCATTTTTTGAATCAGCTTCAAATTTTGTAGTTCTTGAAGTGCTACGCCCGACAACGACGATGAAGGGCGACTGACTTCTAAGCTTAATCTGTATTAATATCTTAGGAAAAATTACATTGCGCTAACGGACGGGTCAAAGAAGGAGAAGCACAACGCAATCGTAGGCTATCAACTGAAAATTTATTGCAACACACAAATGAAATATAAACGCAGAAAATGTTAACCTGGCTTGCCAGCTTTCCTGCGCATGCGTAGTTCCTTCGAAAACAGAAGTACTTTTCTGTGTCACATCGGTGACCACCACCTCCTCTCTGCAAGTTCACCCCATTTTTTGTGTATATATTCTTTATGCGTGGCAGTAACTTTCCAGTTGACAGTCGGCGCTTGTGATGTTTTTCTTCTTCCCTATGTCGCCTGTTTGAGCGTTGTAATTTTTCCAAAGGTGTTTCACTAACTCGCCTAACTTCCAGCGTTGCTCCTGTAATAATACTGTGAAGTATCATAGAAGCCATGCTCATGGAACAAACTGACGCAGTTCACACTGTAGTGTTATGAATACACGACCATTCACTAGTACCTTTATACGTAAGGGTGACCCCGCTAGCCGAATCTTACAATTACCTGCAACATGTTGAAAAATAACACGACAGGCTCTCAATATAACGCACTCAAAGAGCACAACGGATACGATGTACCGCGATTGCGGTGTCGCCGACGTTCAACTCACCAAGGGAGTCCGCGGGTCTGAGCCATGGAATCGTCCCCACGGACCTCCCACAAGAGACGACAGTCCACGAACAATGACAAACCCCAAAGGCTGTGACTGCTGTTCATCATGCGCCCGCGTAGCCTTTCGCCGCCAGGGCAACACCACCGTGGAAAGAGCGACATCCCTGTACCGGCGGCGAGTACGCTAACTACGCCGCAGGACGCACAGGACTGGCACTTCTAGATTACACATACAGTTTGAAATTATAAGCTTAATATATGACCCATATGAACAGGTCACGCACTTACACCAGTTGTGCTTATATCATACAAGTTCTGTTTTACTTGGAACAAAGCAAGTTGGCAAAAATGTCTTGGCAAGCAGGGAAATACTGGTGTTCAGAGGAAATACTGGTGTTCGACGCAGGATTATGAATTAAAAAGGAACAGCTTATGATGCGATTTATACTATATAGAAATAATGTGTAGACATCATTCAAGCATGACAAATTGAAAGTGAAACTTTGCGCGTGATTTTAGGAAAGTCGTATTTATCGGAACAAAATGCGCCACGCTTTTATAGATAACAATGAGTTACTTAAGGGATGCTGTTTGTAGAACGCTGATGTCGCGCATCGCATCACCGCATCGTCATGGTTGTTCAATAATTCTCTATTGTAATAATCTAAAAAGTCGTGGATGTCACGCTGCCACCAAGTCTCACTTCCCCTCAGACGCCTTCCATCGCACACGGCATCACGATTTAGATTGTTTCGTAAGTATTCTTTACAGCGGAATACCAAATATCACACTACCACTTCGGCGGAAAGTCACAAAGTAGAGAAAAGCACGAAAATGAAGAAAATAATTATCTAGCTGCTTTTCAGCACAGTGATACAGGGGTGAGTGACAAGTTTTCCCTTTCATGCGGAATATCAAATAGTGCACCAATAGAATAAGCGCGAACAGAAAGGAAACGCCCGCTCAAACACTCCCGTGTGCATACCCCTCCATAGTGTCTGTTTTTGATTTTTATCTTTCATTTCTCGATAATATATTTTTCGTTAGAATAGATTACACCAATATACTTTTGAATATATATTTAGTACGTGCATAGTATACAACACACCAGCCCAAAGTTACAGCTAGATGCAAAAAAATCTGAATCTCCAGTATCTTTAAGATTGCTGAGAAAATTATGCTAGGGATACGTGATATGGACATGAGCGCAGCTGCGAGGGCTACGGTACGAAGTTTTCAAAAAATATTGAGGCATTAAATGCTTTAATTTCAACAGCGCATGCTGCGGCCAAAGTAGATCGATTACGACTTTCGAATAGGGCGTCCACCCTAACGACTGCCTGTAAAGCGTGCACTATGGTTAGGCGCCATGTGTAGAGCAGAAACTACTTACATTGTTCAATTCAAAGTTGGGAATACGTGTCGGTCTCAGATCGATGTGGGAACATTAGGTGCAATAGAATTGTTTTAAATTATTAGATGCGAAAGCATGTTATGCTCGGTGCACCGAACACTGCACCGAGCATGAGCGCGAGAAGGTGGGGTGGAGGAGGTGGCTTGAGCGCTGCCTCCGCTTCGTTTCTCCTCTCCCGTCTCTCTCTCTCTCTCTCCGCCACAGCTGTGCGCTCTTATTAAATGCGGCGCGAGCTCACTCCAGTTGCACTCTCCTTCACAACGGCGCTATGGATGCTCGCGAAGCTGAACGTAAACGGCAACGCCGGCAAGCGAATCTCGAAGCTGCGAGGCTGCGAAAGCGCGCGTTCGCTGTGCTTCCGTCATTCTCTCTCTGTGCAACGGTGTGCGAAACGCCATGAACAACGTCAACGTCGGCGCTAGTTGCAGCGGCAGCGCCACCGCCGCGGAGCAGAGGAAGGCGCGGGAAGCCGAACGTAAAGGTCAGCGTCGGCAAGTGGTAATTCAAACGCCTTCACAACCACCATCCCATAAGTCACATAAGAGAAACGGAAACTCGATGTGCACCCCCGCGATGCTTTCGCATCCCACCATGGTTGCCCGTTGGGGGAGATGATGTGTAATTTTTTTGTTATCACTACTATTATCCACTGCATGATACAACTTCTTCAATTACAGTTTCACACGGCAGCGCGATCTACTGCGCAAGCTCAATCCTCAGCTATCTTATCTGGCGATTCCTTTTCGCATTCCTGAACAAAACCGTTTTGGCCTCTCGTTTATACACATTTTTTTCGTGTTTCTACTTGCAATTGTACCCGTCTGCGTTATTTGTTTACTTTACCATTTTATTTCGCCTGTCTCTCCTCCTATCTTCCTTTCCTCTATCCATTCCCTCCTCCCGAAGGAGTAGGCAGGCGTTGTGCTCCTCCAGGTGGCATCTGCCAGATTACTCCTTCCTTATTTCCTCTGTATATTGGTATGTGTATGTATGCATATCGAATACTACTACTATTACTACTACTACTACTACTACTACTACTACTACTAAAAATAATAAGAGGAAGAAGAAGAGGAAGAAACGCCAGGCCTGCGCGGAACACGCAGCACAGTCGCAGCGAAAGCTTGACGAGCGGCCATTCTAGAGCCCGATGTAAAATCTCTGGGTGTCTGCTGCAAGTACAGTTGGGAGGTACCAACTACGCCAAAAAAAGTTTAAATTTTGCGATGTAGGGAAGTACCCAATGTCATTAATCGTCATTATGCGTAGAAGCGAGGTACCCGCTACACATCCGTAAGTCATTATGTGCACTTTGTTGATGCTGTGGCTGATGGCGAAGAATGATGGGTGATAGCTTTGTAATATGGCTCAGCGATAATTCCCACCCACTCTGTTGCGCATTTCGCATTACGTGACGCCTGTTTGTTATTTTACTCTTGTACCACGCTATAATTAATCTCTTAAGGTGATTCCTTGGCCGACAGAACGCCTGTATAGTGTCTTTCATACGAAAGTGTTCCAATGCACAGCCGTGACTGTATGGTAGAACATTCGACCGCCACGCAGTACGCCTAGGTACCTATCCCGCACTATCGTGAATATTACCTTTCCTTTTTTTATACTGTGCGCGATAGCGGTTACGGACATCGGCGGCGGCGGCGGCGGACAACTACACCACCAAGATCGGTGGTTGTTGCGATCTCATAACAGCTTTCGCTGTAAAAAACCCGAGCGCGATAGCGGTTACGGACACCGGTCGCGGCGGCGGACAACTAAGCCACAAGAATGGGCTGTTATGATCTCATAATAGCTTTCGCTGTAAAGCAGGCAAGGACTAAACAAGGCGACAAGGATGAGCGCTGATATAAAGTAAAATTTTCGTGATATTCGCACCATAAACGTTCTTTGATCTGTTTGCACCGTCCTATCGCTTCGGAGATAGATAGATAGATAGATAGATAGATAGATAGATAGATAGATAGATAGATAGATAGATAGATAGATAGATAGATAGATAGATAGATAGATAGATAGATAGATAGATAGATAGATAGATAGATAGATAGATAGATAGATAGATAGATAGATAGATAGATAGATAGATGCTATTTTATAGTGGGGATCCGGGATGATGGCGTAGAAGGATACGGAAGAAATTAATAAAGAAAAAATCGACTTTAAAAGGTTTGAACTTGAGCTTGTTAGCAGGGCGTATTAATAGGAAAGAGCGCGAGGCGTTGCTTGTGCAGCGTGTTCGAGAAGTCGCGCAACAACATGTTCAGCGTTTTCGTTGGGACGGAAGTTATTTCAAGCAGCGTTGTCAGCCATTCCAATAGAAAGGACGATATAGTTACGAAGGGTTTGTACCAGCCACAGTTATCACTGCACCGGTGGAGCTCTGGTGGAATCCAAAGGCGGAGCGGACAGAATTCATGCAATGCAGACGGCTCTTTACGAAAAATTGTGCTCACGACAGATCATATCTCATGTCTCATATCTACAGATGAAATATTGTACTGCATTCGAGGAAGAAAAAACAGCGCACTCCGGCCGTAGACAAGAATGGGACGTGACAACTACATTGCGCTTCTTGTTTCCTGTCGCTGCACGCTGTTTTCTGCCAAGTTATGAACGAAGCATCCAAATGCGTATGCTTCTGTAATTCAAGCAGCGCCCGATTGCAGAAACGGTGATTTTAAAGGTTCAGAAGTCTCCGGTTGGCGCAAAGGATACCCTGAAGGTTTTTTTCGATGTAGCACAACCAGTACACGGCAAGGATGCACAGAAGGCGCAAAGGACGAACATTCCGCACTGTTGGGTCATTATATTCATTAAATAGTGAGTTGTCAGTCTCTAAAATTTTACCGCTGGTTTCTCAACACGAGTCCGAACGACATGCCCTTTGTCTTATTCTATATCTGCTTTCCTTTTATATGCGGTATAAAAACGAGCACGAACGCAAATTCTTTTGACGAAGTCCTGGTTCTTGCACAATGCCACGAGGATAGCAAGACAAATAATTGCGCCACAGTATCCGCCTGCTCAATGCGTCAATAGCTGTTTCGAAATACGACGGTTCCATTGTGTCATGTAGAAAGGTGAATTAGGAATTCCGTTGCACGCTCGCTAGGAAACTTGCACGTAGCTTTATTCGTATCAAAGCCGCATCGCTGTGTCAAGCTAACGGATGGAAATTGTAGCGATAGAATTCCTGAACAGACTGGAGTATGTACTGTGTATTTGATTCAGCCTTTCTCGAAACTTGTGTGAAAGATAAATTAGCGATCATTTGCTGAGAGAAGATGTACAGAAACATGCAATGAAAAGAGCATTCTTGCAGCCTTACGCACTAAGAGAAAGTAATGAAAAGGAGAACAACGAACAAAGCTTCAAAAACTATTTACTAAATTCCTATTACACCGGAAAAGGCGGCGTCTCCATGCAGGAAATGGTGAATGGGGAATAAATGTGAGGTATCGGTAAACGTCTTCGCCTCAGTTAACAATCCGAGCGTGGTCAACTCCTAATTTACTCGGGCTTGACCGAGCGTGCTACGTTTTGCAGGATACGACGGTATCACTGGTGACCTCGAAAAAAGGCAGTACAGGGGTCCGAAACATCTATTCCATATTTTTCTTGCCCTTTGCTGAGTTGCGGGCTGCAGTCGGCTAATCGGGTGATGTCGAAACGTTTTGAGGTTCCGCTAGTTTGAGCGGAAGTCATTAGGAACAGCAGAGGCTATTTCCCCTGCAATCCCGCAGTGCGCAGTTCATTTCCGTCTCTTTTGTATCTTACCGCCGTTGGTCTAATGTGTCATGCCCTATCTCTATGTCTTTTACTAAGCAAGCAGACGATAAAACTAGATTTAATAGGGTCCATCTGTTAGCGCGTTCGGCTAGAAGTTCCACGTAGCTGCTGTGCCTTGAGTTCCATTTTTAGAGTGGCGGTTGGTGAACTTTTCCAAGCTATTGGTGACGGTGCGAATAAGTATGTAATTTCAGAGCGACGGTCCCAGCCATAGCGCAAAAAAAAACCAAACAACGACGACAAAAAAAAAAACGCCAGATCTTACGCATTGTGGAAATAAAATTCATGCTAAGCATTCAGCAAGTAGACGCCTATGCCGGATTTTTTGGTTTCAGCCAAGTGTAGCGACGTCTATCGACGCCTTTGTGTAAATTGAATAGTCGTGCAAATATCATGGCCTCACCATACACGCCAAGTACAGTGGCGGGTTAAGGGTAGCTCATGGTATGACGTAATGTCGGCATTCACGTTAAAGCACGAACGTTGTCTTCATCGTGAGGAAGTGCACGATGAAGACAACGATAATCTACGATGCGATCATGTGCACATCAGAAGCAGCTGTTGTAGGCGCATTCGCGCAGCGCTTGACAACAGCTCGCGGAGTCATCGTTGTGCATATGTAATGCTTATTACATTGATATAAAGTGGGTAGCCATTAGAGCAACCACAATTTGTCGTTGTCTTGACATGACAGTGGTACAGTGTCTTTTTCAGAAACGGTTTGAAGCACTGGCGTTTGCTCGGTGGTAGAATACTTTGCTGTCATTCATAAGGCCTCGGTCCGATTCCGGCTCGAGCAATGATTTTTAATCTTTGCCAGCATCGGTATATTTACTACTGGTGTCAAATGAAACAAGAACAGAGGAGCGCGTTGCCCAAGCATTAGTGACTGTATATTGTCCGCCGTCGTGTCATCACCATTTACAGGCGCGCACACCCGATTAGGCAGCACCGCGCGATCGAAAGCATGAATGTGGCTCACGAGCAGCAAACCGCATGAGCGTATCTATGTCTAATCATAGGGATGTGAACTGTACCATGCGCACGACTGGTGGCGTTTCATTCGGCGGCGATATTACGCGTAACAAGTTTAAATATGTAGTGCCAACACACCCAATGTACGCTAGTTATACGCAATAACCCGCTGGTCGGTGGACTTATCAATCTTATTATTGCGATAGCAATTATATGGACACTCTCGGCTTGGTTCTTGCCATCGGCGTCGCCGTCATATCCCGTATATATATATATATATATAATATATATATATATATATATATGCCACAAGGAAACATAATTAAGAAATACTTTCCGATGCGGGGAATCGACGGGCGACCTCTCGCTTCGCAGCGCGCGGCGTTTGACGGCTAGGCCAAGAAGAGTACCGTCTTTCAGCATACTAACGGCGAGCCATTTATATACACCATTTACTTCAGCGTGCTTTCTTGCTCACCAGCGAGATGACGCGATGTGCGCGCTGGGCGCTGGGCGCGCTTTAAAGGTCGTCGCCCCGCTCCTGCGAACGCCGAGGCACTTCGTGCGCTTATCTCAAGGAAAAAAGGGGCCAGGCGGGGAGTGGAGCGGGGGGTTGTATGTCTTGTGCTTTCACCGCGATGTCCGCGCTGAAGTTACAGAACGTACGTAAGTTACAGAACGCTAGAGCGGCCGCGTTTGCGAAACGAGCACGCTGTTCAAACAGAAATAAGCAACAACTGTGACACTTGATAGTTCGCGCTCGTCCTGTGTGTGTTCTTTTCTTGCATCCTTCGCGCTTGAGCGACGCGCTAGAAATTTCGCGCTGCTTTCCGATCTTCGCGTTACATTCCAATGTTAGGGGCGCAGCTCCTTATAGCATCACCTGGTCGGTCGTCGCTCCGTGCAGCGTGTCCCCGACCGTCGCATCTCCCGTATCATTCAATAGATGGCGCTGTCCCATAGAGATGCATGCAAACTACATCTGGGTGACGATATACTAGATGGCGTTGTCCCATAAGGATGTGTGCAATATGTGTGCAAAAAAAATAAAAAAAAGGAAGAAAAAGGAAAAAAAGAAAAAAAAAGCAGCGGCACCCTGTACGCTAGATGGCGTGCAGTAATCAAAGCGGCGTATTGCTTTGATTACTGCTGGGCGAAACCACTGAACATTTCACGGTGTAACCATGATTGCTTCAGGAGCTTCGCCCAAGCTCTTCATCATTCACCCGTGGATATGCTGTAATTTTTGTTCTATCGCATTCACTGCTTCGCCGTTGCGGCGAAACTGTGACTTTTTTGTCGGCAAACGTATTGTGCACGGAGGTCCACATGGACACGATTGGGAGTGAAGTGTGAATTTTCGTTCAACTCAAGTCTTTTTACACAGCGCTAACCTTGGCGAATAATACGTAAAATTGATCGCGCTTCGCTTCCAAAGCAGCGTAGACTCTGGTTAACTCACTTGGCGAGACGTTCGCGCCTTCACACAGGATATTTCAACGCCATCCAGCCCAGTCAGTTACGCTACTAACTCGGGGGCATGATCCCGACCGCGATGGCTGTGGGTACATATATAGAAGATACGTTAATTTAAATGTTTCTTAACCTCATGTAGCGCTAGCAGTCATCTATAAAACTATCACTAGAAGAAAATACAGCTAGAAGTAGAGGAGCGTCGTGCGACGAGAGCCGACTATAACAGAAATTGAGCTGTTCTAGCCAGAGCGTAGTAAACAACAAAAGCTGAATCCCCTCATATTAAGAACGCCCTCATCTTAGGATGAGAGATATAGATCTAAAGGTTATGAAGACAGCATGAAGTAGTTTCGCTTTACGTTTTTATTTTATGTTTGGCACATAAAGTATTTAGATGTACTGACAAAACCAGCGATCGAACCAGAACCTGCACGCAGGCCTTTCACAATAACATCTCTTTGCACTTTTTGTTCGATTTGGCTCGATGGACAGTACGAGGACGGATGGTACAGTTGCCGGAATTACCCATTCGAGGAGCGGAGTAGCAGGTTTAGCATTCGCGCTCTCTTTCAGCATAGCTAAGCGCTCTCACTTACTGCACTATATAGCGCTGCAAATTGTGAAACCATTTATGGCACTAGCACGAAGCGCAGAGCCCGGAAACTACTCAAGTTTTAGAAACCGCTGCACAGGGCTAAAAAATCAACCGCAGCGAGTTACAGATTCAAACACCTGCAGTGGATATATTACCATCTGCGTTAGGATCGCATGGGGGCCGCCATTCACGCTGTTGCACTTTCATGTAGGGGCGCGCTCTCGTTGGAGCCAAATTTCAATTTAGAATACTCTTCAAATAACTGACGTCTACTTCTTTGTACAATGCTATACTTCAATAAGACAAACTGCTGTGTATACCAAGCCTTGCCTTGCCAGGTACCGCGTCACCAATCTTTTGTAATCGTCTTTGTTCAGCTGCCAGCTCGTAATAAGTTCACGTGCTACGTGACGCCAACAGGCAAAAAAAAGGGTGTTCCACACTCGCCGTCATGGCTACTGGCGGCGCTGACTGACGCTCCCACGTTTAAATGTACATATATACCCTTTAAAGTGGACGGGCGGATGGCCGCCGCGGTAGCTCAGTTGGTAGAGCATCGGACGCGTTATTCGAAGGTCGCAGGTTCGGTCCCTGCCCGCGGCAAGCTATCTTTTCGTCCACTTATCTTTCCTCACATTTACCTTACATTTACTAGTAAAAACATCCCCTATACTTTCCTTGGTATTATGTTCTGTTAGTGCTCATTAATATTGTGTATAACAAAGAAAACGAGCCCTTGAAATTAACACTTCTTTCCTTCATTCATAGCGAGGGTCTCGTTCTGGCAGACTTGATGCGTTCAGGTGGTATGCGAGGGATTATTGGTCAGCTGCCAGCTCGTAATAAGTTCACGTGCTACGTGACGCCAACAGGCAAAAAAAGGGTGTTCCACACTCGCCGTCATGGCTACTGGCGGCGCTGACTGACGCGCCCACGTTTAAATGTACATATATACCCTATAAAGTGGACGTGGGGATGGCCGCCGCGGTAGCTCAGTTGAGCATCGGACGCGTTATTCGAAGGTCGCAGGTTCGGTCCCTGCCCGCGGCAAGCTATCTTTTCGTCCACTTTTCTTTCTTCACATTTACCTTACATTTACTAGTAAAAACATCCCCTATACTTTCCTTGGCATTATGGTCTGTTAGTGCCTCATTAATATTGTGTATAACAAAGAAACGAGCCCTTGAAATTAACACTTCTTTCCTTCATTCATAGCGAGGGTCTCGTTCTGGCAGACTTGATGCTTTCAGGTGGTATGCGAGGGATTATTGGTCAGCTGCCAGCTCGTAATAAGTTCACGTGCTACGTGACGCCAACAGGCAAAAAAAGGGTGTTCCACACTCGCCGTCATGGCTACTGGCGGCGCTGACTGACGCTCCCACGTTTAAATGTACATATATACCCTATAAGGTGGACGGGGGGATGGCCGCCGCGGTAGCTCAGTTGGTAGAGCATCGGACGCGTTATTCGGAGGTCGCAGGTTCGGTGCCTGCCCGCGGCAAGCTATCTTTTCGTCCACTTTTCTTTCTTCACATTTACCTTACATTTACTAGTAAAAACATCCCCATACTTTCCTTGGCATTATGGTCTGTTAGTGCTCATTAACATTGTGTATAACAAAGAAAACGGGCCCTTGAAATTAACACTTCTTTCCTTCCTGCTGACTCGTAGCTGTCAGCAGCCTATTGACATCGTTATCTTCGTTTCGGCGTCAGAGGCGACGCAACGGCAGGTATTGGTTCGCGGTGCATTCGGATGGGTCGCTCTGTGTGTCGTTTCACTGTAAATATTTCCAACCACTGCCGCGGGGCCGGCACACGTAACATTCGTTCTCCTTTATTTTGACTCGTTAAATTGCTTTCGCGAAGCGCATTCAGCTTATTTCGGGGAAACAAAGAGACCGTTGAAGTTTGCACCGGATGAACACTGGTTTCAAGCCCAAGAATATACGAACCGGTCAGTGAAAACCCATTGCTCAGTTTTTACCAATCACTTTGTGTGGGTGTCACACGGAGGCGACACAATGCAATATTTATTTTTCAACGTGTCATACTCTGTCGCCGAGAAAACGTGTGTTCCTTGCGACGTGGCTTCACGTGGGAGCGATTTGCCGAGTCAACAGAAGTGCATTACGGAAGTTTATTGTTTGGTAACAAAAACCAGGCAGATGCGATAAAAGAACACAAGTACATTACTAACGCCTCGCAGGAATCTTCGTAACTAGCCCTTATATCAGTGCAAAAAACATAGGAGTTATAGTTTGCCGCAGTCGCATTTGAGAAGCAAGGCTACAGGTCTCATTTCTCCACGTTGTCAGTTTAGGTTATTCTTACTACACATTTAGTGCGACAAAAGTTTGACATAATTATGAGTGTACTTCCGCTTTAGTGTGAGAGAAAACCGTCACTTTAATCAGAAATATTATTTTTTTCTGCCATAGCCTTCTGCCCTAAGTGACAAGGAAACAGCTGTGCGCAATGGGCAAGCACCTGCTACATGACACACCTTGTAAAGAAGCTACCCCGATTGACACAACATGTGTTATGAGGTATATAGTCTCAACGGAAAAAGATTATCACAAGTGACTGGGGCCGGAACCGCAAAATCGCG
>NC_051180.1:74365145-74493706 GCF_013339695.2 Rhipicephalus sanguineus | reverse complement strand
GATCGCGTAGTTTTTTCAGTGGTGGGCCTCGCGCCCAATACTACACTATCCCCATTCCGTTTATCACGGTTTGCTCCGTGCCGTCCCACGCCGTGCCATCGGCGCTGCCTATGTGGAGGGGGGAAATATGGGGGAAGGGGAGGCTGACGCATTTCGATGTGGCCAACGACGGAGGACCAATACGCAATGACATTCCGTGTACAGGTATGCAGCCCGTTCATCCCAGTTGTGTTCGTGTTGGAAGCGTTGTACGCATGTGCTTCAACGCTGTTTCGCATACTGCGACTGCAGCGAAAAAATAGTTGCTTTCGCTCTATTCGCTCTGTTCGCAACCGCGGGTAGTTCCGGTCACGGGTAGTCCCGCGGGTAGTTCGGGTCATGACGTAAAAGTGTGGTGTCGTTCCTTCCACGCCAGGCGCGACCAGAGAGAGACAGAGCGAAAGAACATTTATGATAGTGAGGGCTAAAAAGAATGAAGACTTTTGAAGAACATAGGACAGTGCGCTACTAGCAGCTGAAACTTTTATTCAGAACAACGCCCCCATTTGATGGGGGGGCGTTGCTTCTAAATAAAACTTTCAGTTGCTAGTAGCGCATTGTCCTGTATTCTTTAAAAATCTGCGTTCTTTATAGCGCTTCACCATCATGAACGTATGCCAACAAGCACCATAGCAGTCATTCTAAATACATTTATCTGCACCCATCGAGAATGATGGTTGTGAAGGCCTCATTCACCCCCCTAACAGTCGGCTGGAAACCCTTGGAACTCGTCCCTTGAAACCGTGGGGTGGTTCCGGATTTGAACAATCCTACCCCCGCAGTAAATGTCTGGCTACGCCCCGGCGTCGACCAAACGAAAAAGAAATCCTGAGCTAGTGTCGTTCTTGTGTAGGTTTTGGCGTTGTTCTAAATTGCGTGGTTAATGCAGCTCCATTATATTGAAACCTGAGGAAGTGCGTAGTGTGGGCAACCCAATGATTCCCTAGCGCTTGTTGCCGCCTCGTCAATCGCGCGCTTGCGAGGTGGTCGGGCCCTGTTTTGCGCGGCGCGGGTATCAGCCGCATGTTTCAGAAGCGTTTTTCGCAATTTAGAAAATTATTGCAATTAATTCTTGGCTATTTTGCTATAGTTTAGGTAATTTTAGACATTGTTAGTATATTTCTACTGGTTCTGAGCATTCTTAACCTTGTGTTAAGCCTGTATTGACCACTGTTTGACCATGCCACATGATACGGTGAATAGTCGACAAGCCGGGCCCCTCAAGTGTTACGCGCTAAGATTGATAAACAAGCTACACAAAGCAACGCAGTTCTTTCAACAATGTGAAATTAAGGAGCACCACTGAGGTATTTATAAGATACCATATCGCGACATCATAGAAGGTATACACAGCCTCAGGAATGTCTGAATGGGAGCGTTTTTCCGCCGGCTGGGTGGTGGCTCTGATAAGTAAGAGAACAATGTGTTGAACTATTGCATTCGATGAGACCGAACTGACACCACTCAAGTCAACTGATTGGGAGGATATGAACATTTAAGTGATGGCTTAATAATGATGAACTTGCGTTGACCACATTTGCGAAAAATGAACTTGTCTTCCGAAGTTGTCGTGCAATATGCTATGATAGTAAGTTCGCTTGCTTCGCCGATGGAACCATAAATTAAGATGTTTATGAATAGGGGGAGGTATGTAGCTGACGATTGTGTGGAGCACATCGACATACAGGGTTTATCGGAAAAGTAATGTCAGTATATTGTAAAGTGTCTATACTGGTTGATATTTGTGGTGGGGGAGTTACCTTCCGTGGTTGCACTCTCGTCTGTTACCATCTGGAGAGTAAGGAAAGACTTTTCCGTGACATTCCTTTTCATTTGCTGTGCAAGCCACAATGCAGCGCTCGCAGGGACAAAGGATTGCTATCAAGTGTTGTGTGAAACTCGGCAATTCCGAAGGGCTAACTTTTAGTATGGTAATGGCGACCTTTGGTGATAATGTTAGTCAGAACGTCAAGTGCACCTGTGGCACAAGGACTCTTTGGAAGGTCGTAAAGAGATCAGCGTAGAAGCCCGCGCTGGACGGCCGTCCACGACCATCTCCGATGAAAATGTGCCAACCCGCAGCGCCTTCGTCGTCACCCGCTTCCTCGTCGATTCAAAGGTGCCAGTGGTTCCCCAGCAACCCTGCAGTCCTGCAGTCCTCAACACTTCCTTTTGTTTCCGCGCTTGAAAACTCCCATGAAGCGACATCATTTCGGGAGAGTTGACAAAGTCAAAGAGGCGTGCACCAAGGCTCTAAAGGACATTTCAGAGGAGGCCTACCATGACACCTTCGATGCCTGGAAATCTTGCTGGAAGCGATTGTCGGCGCAGGAGGAGCCTATTTTGAAACCTTTTTTTTTTGTGTTGTACGGATCTGATCAATACTACTTTTAATCTATTCATTGACATTACTTTTTGGACAAACCCTGTATAGTTTGTGTCTATGCAACTAACAAATAAAGCGAATTTATTACGTTAAACCTCATGCTCCCTGTTCCGCTATTCGCTGTAGCGTTTGTATTTACGTTACGCGCAGAAGACTCATACGCGGACATCTAGGACATGCGCTGACACGATAATAGAAACGTCGTTGCTACGACGACAACAAGACAACATACGACAAGAAGACAAGACAAGACAACATACGACGACAAGAAGAACATCAAAGGGATAGAAATAAACAAGGAAAACGCACACATTCGCACATTCGCTGCAGAAGCTACCCTTATCACTGCCGAAGCTACCCTCATCCAAACATCTACGCTTGCGAAACCACAGCTTTGAAAATATCAGCGTAACTCTTTTACAGTCCGGTTTCCAAAACACGTGTGAGCGCGAACAGCGTGAGGCGTATTTTATTTTGAAATTTAGAACATTAACAGCCGGCATCAACGAGGACCCTGGAAGACTCCTGCCTCCGAGAGATAAGCCAAATGAATTTGGCAACGCAGAATCATAATTGGAACCATGCTTGTTTCTCGGTTGGCTCGTACGTGTGCAGTGTCGTTTTCTTCTTTCTTTTCTTTTTTGTTTATTATTTTCTTTTCTCTACTTGTAAAATGTGAAGTGCTTACGCTCCCTTACCACTTGAAGGCTATTCACAAGGAACGGGCGGAGATGAAAGGTGGAAAGTTGCAGTGAGAAGTGTGTGATACTGATAGATCACATGTTAAGAGCGCCTTATATCACGTGTTACTTAAAAACAGCGCATTTCTGTATCGTGGGTTCCCTGATGAAGGCCGGACCCCGGCTGAAACGTCAAAAAAATAGAGGTTTCGTTTTGCATATCCTCTACTTCGTAGTATTGATTCTACTGGATGCAAGGACACTTCCTCATAATATATATATATATATATTATATATATATTATATATATAATATATATATATATATATATATAATTATATATATATATATATATATATATGGTCGCCCTCTCGAGCGCTTACTAATGGGTCGTCCTCCTCCGCTCTTTCTCGGACAGCACCGCTCCTCCTCGCGCTCAGAGTCGCACCCCGCCTTGACTGTCGAAGTCGTCTATAAATCGCCGAGTGCCCGCTACTAAATGTCTTTATAATTTGGTGGAGGGTTGCTGGGCTTTCACAACACTTCGGCCCTCATTCGATGCCGCTGGCTCTTCGATCCCGTACCCTGCCCGCCTACCATGCCTCAAGACGCCTCCCAGCAAACACCCCCGCCTACACCGACCTCATGTCCAGGTGTACCTCGTATCCGCGACCTCCCGGTCTTCACTGGCGCAGGATGCACTGACGTGGAGGGACTGGCTCACGATTTACGAGCGCGTGAGTGTCCCCAATAAATGGACGAGGCAGGAAAGCTAACTAACCTGGTTTTCTACGTCGCGGGTGTGGCGGGCTTGTGGCACAACAACCACGCATCAGATTTACGACGTGGTCGACTTCAAGAACGCTATTATCAATGTGTGTGGCGCCCTGCCGTTCGTAAGCTGCAGGCCGAACAGTGCTTACGTGAACGCGCCTCAGCAGGCCGTTGAATCATTCAGCAGTTACATTGAAGACGTCCTCGATTTCTGTAAGAAAGCCGACGCCACCATGTCCGAATCTGACAAGATCCGGCACATCATGAAAGGCATCGGACGACTACGCCTTTACCATGCTGCTCGCCAAGAACCCCAGCACAGTGGCAGAGGTCATATCGCTCTGCCAAAGCTATGAGGAGCTGCGCCGGCAGCGATCGATGACCCTCGCTCTCCATCACGCGACGCCGAGCTCGCTGGCTTGTCGACCATATCCGACCACTCCGCGTGCTCGCAGAGATGAGACATTCGTGCGCGAGGAAATCGCGCGCCAGTTCTCTCTGCTGGACTTTGCTCGCCCGCAGTACGTTCAACAGCCGTCGACCCACACTTCTGCCTCCGCTCCGTCGAGCGATTGAGCAAGAAATCGCAGAGGTCATGCCGAGTACCACCAGCACCATACGGCTCCTGCACCCCTTGAGTTACGCCAAATGGTCGCAAGAACGCCCCCAGCAATCCCTACGGCTGCCCCACACATTTACGCCGAAGCCTCCCCTCGACCTCACTCTTTCGAAGCGGATGTACCGGTAACCTGCGCCGACGTCACGCACAGGCCACGACTGCAGCCCACCATCCAGTCCTATCAGTTAGCGCCCCGTCAATCCCGTCCTGCACCACGGGCGGGCCCTGCCCCAGCGAACCGATGGCGCACACCTGACAACCACCCCATATGCTTCGCATTGCGGTTACGCCGGCCACGTGGCGCGCTATTGCAATTGCGTGTGCAGCCGCCTAGAGTCGCTTCGCCTGCCACCAGCCAGTCGAACCGCCCATATTACGACCCACCTACGCCTCTGTCGCCGACGTCTCGCCCCGCTCCATCTACCGCCGGATCACCGTCACCACGACGCCGCTCGCTGTCACCGATGCGGCCTGTCTGGTCCCACGCGACCAGGAAAACTAGTCGTCGCAGTCCACGAGGCAAGTTCTGCGACGCTATCGAACTGCGAAAGCCCTCAGCGAAGCCCATCGATCGTGATAGACGTGTTTGTGGACGGTGTTCGTGCGTCTGCCCTTATCGATATTGGAGCCGCCGTATCCGTTATGGACGCAAAGCTTAGCCGAATACTGCGAAAGTGACGGCGCCACTTTCCGGGCTCTACCTCCGTACGGCGAGCGCCCAAGGTATTCCCCCAACAGCGGTGTGCACAGCCCGCGTCGTGATTAATGACGCTATGTACGCCGTCGAATTGATCATAATTCCTGCATGCTCTCACGACGCCATCCTCGGATGGGATGGGATGGGATGGGATAGGACAGCACGCTCCTAGCGCTCATTGTCGGCACCCCGCCTTTGACTGTCGCAGTCGCGTATCATCGCCGAGTGCCCGCTAATAAACGTCTTTATAATACATAAATAAATAAATAAATAAATAAATAAATAATATATATATATATATATATAATATATATATATATATATATATATTATATATATATATATATATATTGTGAGCACAATATTCACAACATGCTCCTTCATTCTCTTCACCTGTATGTAATCATCATCACTGTGAGCGTCATCTTCGTTCTGAGCGTTGGTCAGGCGGCTCTGGTGAATAAAAGGCGTCGAGGACCACGACTGGTGCTGCGGTCTTTCAAAGTGGTGGAGGTGCTGGGTGCTGGGTCGCACTCTGATTCGCGAAGAGCTTCAAGCGCAAGGACTGTCCTGTCCGCCCGCCCCTCAGCCTCACTCCTCGGCTACTAGCCTGCGCGACATCATGAAAGAGGAGCTGTCCTCAATGGCTTGCGCTATCACGCCTGACACTCCGACGCCACCAACTCCGCCCGCGACGTATGCGCAAATCGCGGCCATGCAACCTGCTTGGTTCAGCGCGTGCATCCTGTGCCTGCTCAGACCAACTTAGCAGCATTTGCACCACGTTCACCTGTCCCACCTGCTCTCCTGCTCCTGCATTTTACACCCCTGGCGCTCATCTCGCCCAATATGTTATTATTGTGGCATTCGAGGCCACATCTCACGGTTTTGTCGCAAGCGCCAGCAGGACGAACGCCGCGGCTACGATGTTTACGAAAGGGATTCGACGTCCTCTCCTAATCAGTACGAGCGCCGCGCTCCAACACGTTCCTTCTCCCCGTCCTCTCCTCCCGACGCACCTCGAACCTACCGTCCAGGACGCCGCCGCTCCCCTTCTCCTCTGCGCCGCTCAACATCGCCTCTACAGCCGGTCACCCATGCCTCTGAATACCGCTCGGAAAACTAGGTGGTGCAGTTTTTGGAGGGAAAGCTGCATCGCTCGGACAAACACCAAAACCTCCAGAGGGCCCGGCCAATTTGTTATTAGTGTATGCTGAAGGGGTGCCTATTCAAGCATTGGTGGACACGGGAGCTGCTATTTCTGTTATTCATGCGGATTTGTGTCGTCGTCTACGTAAGGTTACTACACCTTATACTGGCACTTCCTTACGTAGCGCAAACGACTTTACGATACGGCCGTCAGCACAGTGCACCGTTCGTGTTTTTATTGATGGGATCCGGCACCATATTCAATTCGCCGTATTGACTTCCTGTACTTATATGCTAATTTTAGGATGGGACTTTCTTTCTGGTGCTTCCGCCTTCATCTCTTGTCGACAACGCCTCGTACACATGCGAGAGACTGATGATACCGACGAGGAATCTTGGTCACGCCACCGTTTACGAACCGTCCAAGATTCCGTGGTGCCACCTGGCCACGAACAAGTACTCACGGTTGCTTCAGATATCATTGACCACGGTGATGTTCTAGTCGCTCCATCAGCCCGTTGTCTCTCCAAGGGAATTGCAATAGCGTCGAGTCTTCTTCGCTTCACCAACGGCACCGCCTGTCTCGCTGTACTCAACGTCACGAATGAGCCGATTCTTCTTCCTAAAGGCTCTGTTGTCGTTTGCGGCGTGGACACGCAACCTCTCTCTGTGGTGGCTACGAATACTGATGCGGCGCAACCACGCTCACTTACAGATACTAGTCCTGATACAGCTCTCGTCAATGCAATCAGCACGGATCTAACTCCGCCGCAAGCAGATGAGCTACTAGCGCTGTTGTCGAAGCATAAATCTTCCTTCGACATACATTCCCCTATTCTAGGACAGACTTCGGTGACAGCTCATCGCATACACACTGATGGAACTTCAATTGTCCGCCGCCGACCATACCGTGTATCTACTAGCGAACGCGAGATCATCGACAAGCACGTTACCGATATGCTCAAGCAAAATATCATCCGCCCCTCCGCAAGCCCTTGGTCCTCACCTGTCGTTCTCGTGCGCAAGAAAGACGGCTCGGTGCGATTCTGCGTTGATTACCGTGCCTTGAACAAAATAACCAGAAAAGACGTATATCCCTTGCCTCGCATTGATGATGCCTTAGATTCGTTGCAAGGAGCGGAATATTTTTCAAGCCTTGACCTGCGCTCCGGTTACTGGCAAATTCCCATGCACGAGGATGATAAGGAGAAAACTGCCTTTGCCACACCTGACGGGCTTTACGAATTTAACGTCATGCCTTTTGGGCTCTGTAATGCGCCAGCAACCTTTGAACGAATGATGGACACTGTACTGCGGGGCCTTAAGTGGAAGACATGCTTATGTTACCTTGACGACGTGGTCATATTTTCTTCAACATTCGAACAACACTTGCAGCGCTTAGACGAAGTTCTGACGTGTTTCGCAGCTGCTGGTCTCCAGCTGAATACCAAAAAGTGCCACTTTGCAAGCAAAACCATTAAAGTACTAGGACATCTCGTCAGCAAAGACGGAATTCGGCCTGACCCCGACAAGATTGCCGCTGTTCTTCGCTTCCCCACGCCTCACCGTTCCAAAGAGCTCCGCAGCTTTCTTGGCCTCGCCTCTTACTTCCGGCGCTTCATACGCGACTTCGCCACCATTGCCGCGCCGCTTCACCAACTCCTTTCCTCGGGAACTTCATACGTATGGTCGGAGGAGTGCCAAATGGCTTTGACACGTTGAACGTGCCCTCACGTCTGAGCCAGTGCTTTGTCATTTCGATGACACCGCGCCCACTCTCCTCCATACTGATGCCAGCGGTCATGGTGTCGGCGCTGTTCTCTTGCAACGACACGAAAGTTCGGGAGAACGTGTGATCGCATACGCAAGTCGGACCCTGACATCTGCCGAGAAAAACTACACGATCACTGAGCAGGAGTGTCTCGCCGTTGTCTGGGCCATTCAGAAATTTAGACCTTATCTCTACGGCCGCCACTTTACCGTTGTGACAGACCACCATGCTCTGTGCTGGCTGTCGACGTTAAAGAATTTGTCTGGACGTCTCGGTCGCTGGATACTTCGTCTTCAAGAATATCAATTTGACGTCACGTACAAATCCGGCAAGAAACATAACGATGCAGATGCCCTCAGCCGTTGTCCATTACCTCCATCGTCAGACATAACCGGCCTGTCGCCATCCGTGAGCGACCCCGTCAACGTGTCTTCGGCAGTTCTTTCACTCGCCGCTCTCAATGTGCTTCCTTCGTTCCGCAACGAGACGTTTGCGTCTCACCAACGCAGCGACGCTTACTGCCACTCCATTATGCAACGCCTTCACGGCTCTTCGCGTCCTCCTAACGCCCGCGCCCGTCGCCAGTTGCAGAACTTCAAGATTGAGAACTCAATCCTGTACCGCTATATCTTCCACCCCGAAGGACAGCGTTGGGTTCCCGTCGCTCCTCGCTCACTCAGAGCACAGATATTGACAGCATTTCACGACGACCCCAAGGCTGGTCATCTCGGCTTTCACAAGACCTATGAACGCATCCGCAGTCGCTTTGCTTGGCCTGGACTCTCCACCTGCGTAGCACGATACGTTGCTTCATGCTCGCTCTGCCAGCGCCGCAAACGACCCACTTCATCTCCCGCGGGACCCCTACAACCTCTTCCATGTCCTGACGCTCCATTCGAGGTCATTGGGATCGATCTCTACGGACCACTGCCAGTATCAGCAAGCGGTAAGCGATGGATTGTCACTGCAGTAGACCACTTGACAAGGTACGCCGAAACAGCTGCACTCCCTTCCGGATCAGCGGAGGACATTGCCACCTTCTTCTTGGAAGCTATATTTCTGCGACATGGCGCGCCGCGTGTGCTTTTGAGTGACCGCGGCAAGGCCTTTTGTCGAAACTACTCGAGGACGTTCTCCACGCATGTAACACCATCCATAAGACGACTTCCAGCTACCATCCCCAGACTAATGGCCTCACAGAGCGCTTTCATCGAACTCTCTCCGATATGATCTCCATGTATATCAACGCCGACCACACAAACTGGGATACCATCTTGCCATTCGTGACCTTCGCGTACAATACCGCTACGCAGCGCACCACGGGCTACTCACCCTTCTTCCTTGTCTACGGCCGTCAACCGACATCTCCACTAGACGTCTCTTTTTTTGATGTCCCCGTGGGGTCGTCGGCGTCGTCGAGCGAGCACTATCTCTCGCCTTGCCGCTTCTCGCCACCGCGCCCGCCTCAATACCGAGGCGAGTCAACAGGATCGGAAGGCTCGCTACGATGACTTTCACCGCGTCGTTCACTTCAATCCCGGAGATGAAGTATTGCTGTCGACCCCTACGCGAGTTCCTGGCCTATGTGATAAGTTTCAGCCACGTTTTATCGGCCCCTATGCTATCGTCAAGCAAACTTCTCCCGTGAAACTATCGGGTAACTCCCGTTGTCATGCCTTCCGACAGCCGTTGCCGCGGCACAGAGGTTGTCCACGTTTCCCGCTTAAAACCATTCCTACGACGTACACAACCGTCATAAACAGCGGCCAGGTTGGCCGCTTCCGCGCAAGGGGGAAATTAGTGTGAGCACAATATTCACAACATGCTTCCTTCCTTCTCTTCACCTGTATGTAATCATCATCACTGTGAGCGTCATCTTCGTTCTGAGCGTTGGTCAGGCGGCTCTGGTGAATAAAAGGCGTCGAGACCACGACTGTGCTGCGGTCTTTCAATATATATATATATAATATAATATATATAATATATATATATATATTATATATATATATATATAATATATATATATATATATATATATATAATATATATATATATATATATATATATATATATATATATGTATATATATATATATATATATATAATATTGCCAAGGCCGAAACTATTTGTTACAACATAGCCCAAAGTGTTAACTCATTTGCTTGTTTTAGCTACAAGCCATGTCGCGATTTTGTTTTCTCGCCCATTTCATTTCTTCTCTTTTTTCTCAGGCAGCGCTGCTGTATTGCTGCCATGGGCGATACAATATTAGCCCGTTAGGGGCGCTCACGTTTCGTCGTCAGTTGCGGATCCTTGAAGGCATGCCCACTTGGAATACTATATATGCATGTTAGTGTGCGTGACGAATACTCATCTTGCATCGTGTTGCACCCAAGGCTGGCCTTTTTTTTCAGGAATCCGCCAAACTAATAGGTGTTTCGCATTTACACAAATATTTTTTTCTTCTGGCGCTAGACTTAATTTGCTTGAGCACGCACTTCTAGAGTTATTACCCCGGTTACTACCATTGCGCGCGGTCAGCACGGGCACTGAGGGTGAGAAGGGTTGTAGTTCGGGCGAATCGGTCATCCATGAAGTTTAGCGCCTACCTGTCTCTTTTTTTCTGTGTGTCGTGTCTACTTCTCATATGTACCTCGCCAATACAAGCTAAGGCACTGAGGGATTCATTACGTAACAGATCAAGGCAAACCAACTCTGGCAGAAAGCATTCGATGAGGACTGACCGGAAGCTATTGCTGTAACCATAGCCCTCAAGCAAAGGTCGGTTTCTCCTACAAGCGATAAAAATTGTGGTCTATAGACTATTTTACGGACGGGCTGGGTGCCGCCATTCTGGGCTGTTAAACTAGCACTTTTCTTTCTTTCAGAACTAATCAATCAGTGATATGGTTAGTGTATCCGCATGAAAACGGTTGAAGTTGAATTGTGCATCCGACGTTTCGTGACCTGATCAATTCTCGTTGTAATAAGGAAAAACGTTACACCATCTCCCGCTAAAGAGGACAGTTAGGTTCTGTTTGGTTCTTGCTCTCGCCTTGCTGGTTTCGCGACATTTGCTGCTGCCGCCAAGGAAGGCGAACACGAGAACTTTCATCTGCTGGCACCTTGAGGAAACGACCGCTCCGGCATCATATAGATAGAGACGTTTTATTCGTTTCTCTTCCCCTCTCACTGTCCTGCACTCCTGGTTTTATTCCCTATCTCCCCATTCAAACACTGTTACAGTTCAATCGGAATGCAGGAATAACTCTCTCCTCGACTCCCGGTCGGCTGTCGTTGAAAGTACCAGGCCCGGATTCCTCCTCGCCACCACCTCGAAAAACCACCGCTTCTCGCCACTCGTCGGTTCGCCGCCGCCGCTCAGCATCCTTTCACCCCGGTTCCCGGAATATTTGGCGTCAGGCGTTGACGGGTCGTGGGAAAGCACCTCCGAGTACGTGCCGGCAATGCTGTGCTGACAGGCCACCAATACAATTGGCCCGTGCATCAATGCCGCCGCTGCCGCTGATTTTGGTTGTCACCGCGGATGCGCAAGTGCACCTTCCACCCTTGCAGCCTGGCTCGGTCATTGTCTCCTGTAAAGCACCATAATTTAACCCCTCGGGAGACATGAGTCTTCGCGTCCTTTATGATCAACAGACGGTCATCGTTCCGCCATCCGGTGGCGCCGCTTCCATCTTGGCTTGGGAACGCCAGCCGCGGGGCGGGTAACAATATGACGGTATTCGCCGAACGCACGAAGTTCGAACCGAACAGGGACCATGAGGCGATGCGAAGACGTAGCACTTGCACGATCGCGTTCCGTTGGCGTTCGTTTGGCATGCTACCGACCTCGCGTCGTGGAACGCGAAGAGGAACGCTTCGCGCGTCGTGTCTTCTCTCTAGCCTGGCCGTTAATTCTCACAGGGCGAGCGGTTGAACGCGGTCGTCAGGCGCGCGAGGGGGGGATCATAGGAGAGGAAAGAGAGGGGGAGGGGACGCGCATGCGCTGGCGCTCACGTGGTGCTGCGCAGGAGAGGGGGAGGGAGGAGGGGAGGGGAAAATGGAGTGGAGAGGAGGTGTGTGGAGAGGGTTAGCGCGTGCGCAGTAAGGGTGATCACGCCGCACACCGTTTGAGCTCCACCATAAGATACTTCGCATCTAAAATATGGAAACATTGGTGGTGTAACAGGTCCAAAGTGGCGGTGCCCATGTCTTACGTAACATCATTTGTGTATATGGTGCTTCCTTGGAGACGCGACACACTTTTGAATGCTGTAAGTTGTAATGAGAGTGAAAAAGAATGTTTAACGTGGAGCTGAATGGAAGGGTAACTATCTGCTAACCAGAAACAATGGCATAAGCCACTTCGGTCGCGAGAGTAATGAAAAATGGATGCAATTAGGAGGTACACTGACTGGTTCGACCAGAAGGTTGACGAGTTGTTCCGCGTCAATGTGCTCAACTTGTTCTTTATTGCTATAGAAAGATCGTCAACTGAATAATGACTGACACATCTTCTTGTTACAAAGACTTCACAAGCGGCTTCACAGAAAGAAGTATTTGTCCTTAATCGGCGCTCCACGACGATTAAGGGCAAGTCACATTGGAAGACGATTAAAGGCAAGCCACCTTGGAATGCCGTGAAGCCACTTGGAAGGTTCATCTTGTGCAGAGTTTTGGCATTGTTAAAATGTTTTTCACTCGTTGTAACCATTGCTTTATCGTACATGCAGTTTTCTTACAAGGTGGTTCAACTATTTTGTTAGGCGAAAGAATACAATATTTTTAATGTCCGTCTACCACACCGCTCCATCTTTGTTCCGCTGCCGCAGGTTCGCACAAAGCCGCCACCGCCGCAGGTTCGCACAAAGCCGCCACCGCCGCAGGTTCGCACAAAGCCGCCGCCGCCGCAGGTTCGCACAAAGCCGCCGCCGCCGCAGGTTCGCACAAAGCCGCCGCCGCCGCAGGTTCGCACAAAGCCGCCACCGCCGTCGATGGAGCTGCCTCTGAAGCAGGCCGTCATGGAGCAGCTCCCGATGAGGTGAGGAACACATGCATTCGCTCTGCAGATGCTGAGACATGTCGGTCCTGTTCTTGCTGCGGGCACGTAATCAGCGCAAACTTGTGCATGTCATGTGCCAACCTTCCTCTCTGCCTCTCCTTCGCTTGTTTGCCTTCTCTTGGAGTCCAGTCTGTTACTTTTAAGAGGACACTAAATAGAAACAATGAATTTGTTTAGATTGATAAAGTGTGCTCGGAGAACTCTTGTGTAGTTTATTTCTCCACCATAGGTTTATGTTTAGAAGAGAAAATCAAGTTCAAAGTTTGATTTTTAAATTTCGCGCGGAACTTTGTAATTCGTGACGTAAAATAGTTCAAAGAGCATTTACCATATTTTGGAGCCACCGGCTCGACGAAATTTCCACAAACTCGTTATGTCAAGTCTCCGGCCCCATCAGAGGACAATGTACTTTGATTTAACCGATTAGGAACTACGTAGGCCCAAGCAGGCGCCATCAAAAATATGTGACTTCACGGCAAATGGTGCGGGAATTCCAAGGTGGCGTCGCCACCTGTATTTTATTTTTGCGCGTTTTCTCGCTTATTAAGCGTCTTCTCGCAGCAAGCGTGGTGTTTTTGGTATCGTGGAAAACTACTTCACTAATGCGAGAAAAATCGTTTTGCTCTTTAGTGTCCCTTTAATGAACAGTGGATACCTAGCCTTCTTGCTGCATGCCCTGTCCCTGTCCCTTTCTTCTTGTCGATTTTGAATATACGTATACGTCGTTAACATTCGTTTGTTCTCTGACCAACTCTGCTCCCTCATTGTCCCTTAAGGTTACACCTAGTACCATTTTTCTTTCTGTGGCTCCCTGCGCCGAACTAAATTCACGTTGAGCCTTTTTCATAAGCCTCCAGGTTTGCGACCCGAAAAATAGCTACCGGTAAGAGCAGCGGGTATACACCTTTATTTCAAGGGATACTGGAAAAGTACCATTCATGATCTGTGCATGCCTGTGAGTGCGTTCCACACCGCATGGATACTTGATGGAAATTGATAGCACAGATTTTACGCAGATTCAAGGCACAGTTAGAGTGTGTCGTGTTTGTTCTACAACCTACCTACACACGTAGGAAAGAAGATTACTTTTAAGGGGTCGTGTTTTCGTTGTTAGACATACTAATTATGAGAACTAACAGACAAGAATGCCACGGAAAGTATAGGGGATGTTATTTGTAGTAATTAGGACATAAATGTGAAGAAAGTAAAGGGGACGAGGAGATAACTTGCCGCCGGCAGGGACCAAACCTACGGCCTTCGGATAAGGCGTCCGATGCTCTACCAGTGAGCTACGGCGGCGGTCATCCTCCCGTCCCCTTTGTGGGGTATATATGTGAATTTAAACATATGAGTGTGCATTTAAACATAGGATCGCCGTCATGGCTGCGATCGGCGCTGACCAACACTGCTCCATAAAGGGGACGGGAGCATGACCGCCGCCGTAGCTCAGTGGTAGAGCATCGGACGTGTTATCCGAAGGTCGCAGGTTTGGTCGCTGCCGGCGGCAAGTTATCTTTTCGTCCACTTTACATTCTTCACATATATGTCCCGTTAGTTTGGAGGTGATAGCTGGAGGTTGTCTTGTGCGAGGCAGTTCGTCTTGAGACTTCAAAATTGTCGGCAACTTGTACAGAAGCCAGAAGTCAGTACAGAAGCCAGTCAACACGATCGCAAGCAGCGGTATCACGGCTCTCATCGTGACGTGTCTTTCCGTCCTGGTGACGAAGTGCTCCTGGGGACCCTACGCGTGTCCCCGGATTGTTTGAAAAGTTTCAATCGCGATTCCTTGGACCCTACATAGTTAGTGAACAAACATCCCCTGTGAACTATCGCGTTACTCCCGTTGAGGTTTCTTCCAACCGTCGCTGCAGTGGTTCACAGATAGTCCACGTTTCGCGCCTGAAGCCTTTCATTCGACGTCTATCCCCAGCCTATGTCGAACTGCGAAAGCCCTCAGTGAAGCCCATAGAACGTGATAGGCGTGTTTGTGGACGGTGTTCGTGCATCTGCCCTTATCGACACTGGAGCCGCCGTATCCGTTATGGACGCGAAGCTTAGCCAAATACTGCGAAAAGTGACGACGCCGCTTTCCGGGCTCTCCCTCCGTACAGCCAGCGCCCAAAGTATTCACCCTACAGCGGTGTGCACAGCCCGCGTCATGATCAAGGACGCTATGTACGCAGTCGAATTGACAATAATTCCTACATGCTCTCACGACGTCATCCTCGGATGGGATTTTCTTTCCCGCCACGACGGCGTAATTCATTGCGCACCAGCCGAAATAGAACTCTCACCATTCTCTAATTTGGCGCCGGCAGACAGTCCATCGGCTGCGAGCGAGGTATTCGTCAAAGATGGCATCAAAGTGCCTGCAAACTCGTCAACGGCGGTGTCAGTCTACTGCGCTAGTCTATCCGACACCGTTGCACTCCTCTCGCCATATGACCGTGTTTGCACGAGGAAAGGCTTGCTGGTGCCTTTCGCGACCGTTCAAGTCACTCAGGGCAGCACCTCTATTTTTGTAATCAACCCCTCCCCGTACAGTGTTACGTTGGTGCGAGGGGAATGTCTCGGCAGCGTGGAAACCCTCGAAGAGGACGACCCACTAGAAAGCGCTCGAGAGGGCGACCCATTACAGACTTCCAACGCTTCGCTACAATTTCGCGACTATCATATCGCCACTGACGAAGCTCCTCGGAAGTAATGGGCCCCTCCATTCGTGGTCGTCAGAGTGCGACGACGCTTTCGCAAAGCTCCGTCGTTTGTTGACGTCGCCTCCCATACTACGCCACTACGACCCTACGGCCCCTACAGAGGTACACAGACGCTAGCGGTGTTGGCCTTGGCGCTGCCCTTACGCAGCGCAAACGAGGGTTCACTGAATATGTCGTGGCATATGCAAGTCGTACGCTTACTAAAGCCGAGACCAATTACACCGTCACCGAAAAGGAATGCCTGGCGATCATCTCGTCCTTTACGAAATTCTGACCTTATTTGTATGGTCGCCCACCGATGTCATCACCGACACCGACCATCATGCACTATGCTGGTTGTCGTCATTGAAGGATCCCTCAGGCCGCCTTGCCCGCTGGGCACTTCGCCTACAGGACTACGATATCCGCGTGCTGTACCGCAACGGACGCCAGCATGCTGACGCCGACGCACTCTCGCGCTCCCCCTTGCCTGACGACAATATCCACAGCTCAGTGTCTCACAATGCCGTTTCTTCTATCGACATTCACAGCATCGCTACTGAACAGCGCAAGTATCACTGGATTGCCTCACTGATAGACTTGCTGACTGATCCATCGGCAACACCATCCACTCGCGCGTTTCGTCGTCAAGCCCACCATTTCGCCGCTCGCGACGACCTCCTCCACCGACGCAATTACTGCGACGTCCGCCAGTGGCTACTCGTAATACCCCGCAGTCTGCGCTCAGACATATGCGAGTCGTTCCACTCTGATCCCCACTGTGCACACTCTGGGGTATCCGAAACCTACCACCGCATTCGCCAACGGTACCTTTGGCGAAAGATGTACCGCTACGTGCAGAAGTTCGTTCGCACCTGCATCAATTGTCAACGCCACAAAACTTCAACGCACCTGTCGCCGGCAGGTCTGCAACCTCTACCTCGCCCTGACCGGCCGTTTGGGTGCATTGGCATCAATTTGTA
The DNA here is from genome assembly GCF_013339695.2 of Rhipicephalus sanguineus. Taxonomy (NCBI): domain Eukaryota; kingdom Metazoa; phylum Arthropoda; class Arachnida; order Ixodida; family Ixodidae; genus Rhipicephalus; species Rhipicephalus sanguineus. The sequence continues at coordinate 74,476,850 of NC_051180.1, read as the reverse complement.
TGGAACACTTCCCCTAACGCCGGCTGGTAACCGCTGGGCCATCGCCGCTGCTGACCACCTTACGCGATACACCGAAACTGCCGCCCTCCAAGCGGCTACAGCGCGCGATGTTGCCTCCTTCCTTCTTCACCGATTCATGCTGCGCCACGGTCCACCCCAGGAGCTGCTCAGCGATCGAGGTCGTGTCTTCTTGTCGGAAGTCGTCGAAGCCATTCTCAAAGAGTGCAACGTTGTTCACCGGAAAACTACTGCTTACCACCCGCAGACGAATGGCCTCACCGAACGCTTTAACCGCACGCTCGGCGACATGCTCTCGATGTACGTCGCCGCCGATCACACAAATTGGGATGCCATTCTGCCTTTCGTCACCTACGCCTATATTACCGCCCCTCAGAGCACTACTGGTTTCTCACCCTTTTTCTTATTGTACGGCAGGCACCCGTCGCACACAGTCGACACAATCCTTCCATGCAAGCCGGATCTATCTGAGTGTGGGCCTATTTCTGCCACAGCCAGACTTGCTGAGGAGTGTCGGAAACTTGCCAAGACATTTACTACGCATGACCAAGAGCGGCAGAACAGCATTCGCGGCGACACCACCACTTCTGCGCCCACGTTCCTCCCTGGAGCGCTCGTACGGCTATCGGTCCCTACCACTGCAACTGGCCTCTCTTCCAAACTGTTGCCCAAATACCACGGCCCCTACCTGTGTCGTCGAACGCACATACCCGGTCAACTACATGATCGAACCCATTGAACCACATTCGGACATGCGCCGTCGAGGGCGCGACATTGTCAACGTGGAGCGTCTGAAGCCCTGCCATGACCCATAAGTTCCATATGTGGCTAACGCAAGGTTAGAAGGGCCATGCACGATATGCCACGCAGAAAAACTGCTAGTGATGCTACATTTAGTGCCTCAAGACAACCACAGTTCCAGTGAGCTAGGAAAATGTCAACGGTGTACGAATACAGAAGAAAGGAGAAAACGACTTAAACAGTTTAAGCCTATCAGCTTACTTTTAGTGGTCTACAAGATATTTCCCAAAGTAACTTCAAACACGATAAGAGAAAGAATCGCGTCAATCGACCAAGAGAAGAAGCCGCTTTCAGGAAAGTCTACTGTATAGTATGAATCACATGTACTCATGTGATCAATCAGGTGATGGAGAAAGCTGCTGAATACAAAAAAACCCGTGTATTTAGCTTTTATAGACTACGAAAAGCCATTCGGCTAAGTATAGGTACACGCAGGCTTAAAAACACTGACTCGAAAAGTAGTTCCTAAAACTCATATGGATACCGTAGCCGACATCTACAAAGGCTCCACAGGTAACCTACTTCTCCACAGAATAAAAAAGTGATAAATTACGACAATAAAATCTCAAAGAGATACAATAACTGAAATGTTGTTCACTGAACGCTTAGAGGAAGTATTTAAACAGCCAGAGTAGGAAGAAGCAAGAATGAAATTAACGGAAAATTGCGTGAAGTTAACGGGGAATGCAATGAGGTCGCACAGCATATGGTAAATGGATGAGGCATTCGTCCCGCAGTGGACAAAAACATGCCGAGAACGATGATGATAATGACAGCCGAGTTCTGCCTCACAATTCCAACAGCGAGGCGTGAGAGACACGCGTTGTGTTGTACAGCGCATCGTACAGCAGCTATAGATGCGTTAAGGTCACAAAGGTAATGGTTTAGGTAACCGAAAGGTAATGCTGAATAGCCCGGCGAGAGGGAAGGAGCTCACGATTGGAAACCGTACATTGGAGGTTATACAAGAATATGTATACTTAGGACGACTAGTGACAGGATAGCTTAATTACGAAAAGGAAATTCACGAAAAGATAAGAATGGGCTGGAGGGCAATCGGCTGGCACTTCCAATTAGGGACAGAAAATTTACCACGGTAATTAAAGCGAAAAGTATACAATCCCAGCATACTTCCTGTTCGGACACATGGGAGTCAATAGGATAAAGAAACAACTAGAGAAAACGTTGAGGACCACGCAGCGTGCACTGGAACGTAAAATGATAGGAGTAACTTTACGAGAAAAGAAAAAAAAAATGTGTTGCGCAAAGAAAAGAAATAAATGCATTGCAAATAAAAGAATGCGTTGCGAGGCACTTTTGTTGAGTTTCGGTTGCACATCAGCGAGGCGTAAAGGCGGGATTGTATCTTTTCACGAGTTTCCGTTTTTATAGTGAACCGTGAAGAACGGCGTAAATAACCAACCTCCGCATCAGCAAAGTTACTCCGAAGATGGTTGTTTGTTCTCGGCACTTCAGCAACAAGTATTACGCTGCAGTGCTAAAAATTTGTTGCACTCTTCGAACGGCATCGACGAATCCTAAGGATAGCACAGCTGGAATGAATGGGAATCGATTCGTGGAAACGTCACGAAGCAATGGGGAAAGCAAGCAGTTTCACCGCAAGGGGGAAGCAATGAATGCTATCGCATTCATTGCTTCCCCCTTGCGGTGAAACTGACTTTTCTTCGCTCGGTGTACCATCATCGCCTCATTCTTTGAATTTGAACACATTTAGACAAGAACGCGACGAAGTAACCGGCTGAGAAAGTCGCTGAAATATGCTGGCGTGTAACCGTGATGCTCTAGGCAATCAGCATTTGATAACCCATACCCACCGGAAACTGCCGAGTGTGTTAGCCCACCCACCTTCAAAACACTGACGAACATTGTCTGCCTTGCTGATTGAAACGGGCCGTGACAGCGCAGCAGCAGTTACCTAGCGTAGATGAGAATAGCTGATACGCGTTTGCACTTCGCTAAAGAACCAGGAGTGCATGAGATATCAGAGGCTCGACAAAAACACTCTACACCCACACCGGGATTTCTTGTGCGTCCGAATTCACGCCCATCTTTTACACGAAGAGTACAAAAACATTGATTTTATTGTCGATGTTTTATTATTTTATTTTATTATTATTGTTTTATTGTCAACCAGACTGAGACACTCGGCACCAAGTACACTCTCACCTTCGACAAAACACCACGTTTTCACATCGCAATGTCGGAAACACAGTATTTCCAGCAGCAACAATCCGTACATGGTCCTCCTAAACGCCGCCAGCTTTGCCAGTGTTTCCTTACGTGGATGGATGGACGGATACTATGAGCGTCCCCTTAATATCGGGGCGCTGACAAGTGTGCCATCAGGCTCGACAAAAAAAATTCCCTTTACTCTTCTTTTAAATGTGAAGCATTTCTTAGCGAACTTCTGCGACTTTGAGCGTATCTATCTATCTATCTATCTATCTATCTATCTATCTATCTATCTATCTATCTATCTATCTATCTATCTATCTATCTATCTATCTATCTATCTATCTATCTATCTATCTATCTATCTATCTATCTAGCCGCCTACGACTTTGTGCTCTCCTGGCCGTTTCGTTAATCGGATATATACCAAAATTAGTGTGTCATAACATGGCCTTATTACGAACAGAAATGACAGGTCATGTCATGAAAAACATGACACGCATGTAATGAACAGCATGATTTACATTCCACGGCCTTTGGGCTCCCTGGCCGTTCCGTTAATCGGATGTATACCAAAATTGGTGCGTCATAACATGGCCTTATCACGAACATCAATGACAGGTCATATCATGAAAATCATGACACGCATGTCATAAACAGCATGATTTACATTCCACGGCCTTTGGGCTCTTGCGGCCGTTCCGTTAATTTCATGTATACCAAAATTGGTACGGCGTGACAAGAGTTCATGACGAACATAATGACAGGTCCTAACATGCAAATCATGACGCGCATGTCATGTGCGGCATGATTTACATGACATGGTCTCGGGGCGCTCGCGGCCATTTAAATGAAGGGATACATACGAAAACTGGTATGACGAGACATTTCTGTATGAGTAACATAACTGACACGTGGTAACATGAAAATCATGATATGCATGTCATGTATGACATGATTTACATGCCACGCTCATGGCGCACTCGCGGCCGTTTCGCTAGATTGATATACACCAAAATTGGTATTGCGCGATGTGACTTTATGAAGATCATGAATAATAGGTGGTAGCATGAAAACCATGACATCCATGTCATGTATGTCATGATTTACATGCCACGCTCATGGTGCATTCGCGTCCGTTTCGCTTGCGTGATATACACCAAAATTGGTGTTACGCGACACGGCTGTATGACGAACGTAAGTGAGACGTGGTAACATAAAAATCATGACATGCAAGTCATGTACGACCTGATTTACATGCCACGCTCATGATGTGCTAGCGGCAGTTTCAGTCGATTGATATACACCAAAATTAGTATTGCGCGATGTGACTGTATGAAGAACATGAATGACAGTTGGTAAGATGAAAACCATGACATGCATGTCACGTATGTCATGATTTAATTGCCACGCTCATGATGCATTCGCGGCCGCTTCGCTAGGTCGATGTACACCAAAATTGCTATTGCGCGAAGCGACTATACGACGACGGTAAATGAGACGTGGTAACATGAAAATCGTGACATGCATGACATGCACGACATGGTTTACATGTCATGCTCATGACGCACTCGTGCCGTTTCGCTTGCTTGACACACCAAAATTGGTATTGCGCGACGCGACTGCATGAAGAACGTAAATGAGAGGTGGTAACATGGAAATCATGACATGCAGGTTATGTATGTCATGATTTACATGCCGCGCTCATTGTGCATTCCCGGCCGTTTCGCTAGCTTGGTATACACCAAAATTGGGATTGCTCGACGCCACTGTATGACGAACGCAAATGAAAGTTGGTAACATGATAATCATGACATGCATGAAATGTACGTCATGATTTACATGCCGTGCTCATGGTGCACTCGTGGCCGTTTCGCTAGATTGATATGCACCAAAATTGGTATTGCGCGATTTGACTGTATGAAGAACATGAATAACAGGTGGTAACATGAAAACTATGACATGCATGCCACGTATGTCATGACTTACATGCCACGCTCATGGTGCATTCGCGGCCGTTTCGATAGCTTGATATACACCAAAACTGGTATTGCGCGATGTGACTGCATGATGAACATTAGTGACAGGTGGTAACATGAAAAACCATAATATTCATGTCATGTATGGCATGATTTACATGCTCTACTCATGGTGCACTCGCGGCCATTTTGCTCCTTTGATATACACCAAAATTGGTATTGCGCGATGTGACTGTATGACGAACATAAATGAGAGGTCTTAACATGCGAATCATGTTATGCATGTCATGTACGGTATGATTTACAGGCCACTGTCATGGTGCGCTTCCGGCCGTTTTGTTAACGTGATATATACCAAAATTGGTATGGCATGACACGAGTGCGTGATGAACATAAACGACAGGTCATGCATTTATATACCAAAACATGCGTTTCATTGGCATGGTGTACACTAAATTGTGCATGCATGCGTACATGGCAAACATGCGATATATGGTGGACTAGATGCCATGGCGTGAATGATTTCATTTGGCTCAAAGACAAACAAGGCGATGTATGCAACTCTTTGCTGGCTGCTTCGCATTACATCGATTCCCACAGTGCGTGGGATCTGCCGAATTTTTTCGTTAGTGCCCGCCTAGTGTCTCTACTTCAATTAAATCTATCTTACTACAGAAAAAAAACGTAAATTCTCAGCCCAGTTCTCTGCCCTTTACGGCAGCATGCCTTTACTTTTTTTCCAATATTTATTTTTGTCCTTTCTCTCTAATTTTCTGCCACCAATACTCTAACCGCCTCTTACTTTTTTTCAATTGCGGGTGTGTTCAGCTTTCCCTTGTCTTCTCTAAAACCCAAGGCTTCATGTAGGCTCGTAACCAAACGTACACGTGGGTGGATATGTCCACATTCAATCAGAATATGCTCCGCCGTTTCCTTATCTTCCCCGCAGCATGTGCATTGTTCTTGTTCTTTACTGAATCTCGCTTTATAACTACGAGTTCTAAGACAACCCGATCTCGCTTCAAACACTAAAGCTCTTCCCCTTGAAATACCGTAAAATGCCCCCCTCCTTATTTCATTTTTTCTCTTTCGGTAGTTACTCAAAGCCGGTTTTTTTCTCCGTAACTTCGTCCAGTAAATCATCTCCGCCTGTCTGACTTTTCGCTTAACGCTCTTTGTTGACATATTGCTTACACTACCAGCCGTGTATTTACTAGTGACCCTCCTAGTTTTTTCGCCATTGTGTGTCCACGCTCTTCCTATACAAATAGCGGAACACCTTCTCTGCCCCTCTACTCTCCTTCATATTCCTTAGCCTTTCTTCGAACCTTATTTTGCTCGGAGCTTCCCTCGCCTCAAAACTGGTCCATCCCACGTCGCCCTTTACAGGCTCATATGTCGTCTTCCCGTCAGCACCCAACGCGAGGCGTCCCACAGTCCTTTGTTTTATATCCATTCCCGATTGCACCTCTGCCCTCATGCACACCACTGAGTTCCCAAAAGTAAGCCCCGGAACCATTACACCTTGCCACAAACCCCGAAGCACCTCGTACCTATTGTATCCGCACAACGCTCTGGGCTCATTTTTGCAGCATTCCTCTTTCCTTTTGCTGCCGAGGCTTTTTCCCGTACCTCCATGTACCTGTCATCCTCATTTATCCATAGTCCGAGGTACTCGTATTCGCTTACCTTCGGTATTTCTTGGCCCAGTATTGACACTGCCTGATCACAAGGATCATTGAATACCATCAATCTACAATTTGTTACACAAAATCCTAGTCCTAGCGCTTCACCTTCCCTTCTGCATATATCCGCCAGCTGCTGCATATCATCTAGACTGTCAGCAAATAAGATAGTATCCGTCAGCATAAAATAATCCTGGAAGTTCCTGCTCAATCATCACGCCGCCCTGTTTGTGTGACAGATTAAAACCAATGTTGCTACCATCTAGCGCTTTGTCCATATCCACCATGTACAGCATGAATAACAGCGGGGACAAAGGACATCCCTTTTTCAGCCCCTTGCTAATATCAACGTTCTCTTTGCTACAAACTCCTTCACATTTTATGTAAACTGTATTTTCTCGGTATATCTCCCTCAAAAGCTGTATGCAGTCGTCGCCTGTGCCCATTTCTTTCAATATATCCCAAAAAATTTCCTCATTACCCTTGTGGTACACCCCAGTGATGTCTAGAAAAGCCAAGTACAAGGGCCAATTTTTTATTTTAGGTATTTCTATACACTGAGTGAGAACAAACAGGTTATCGTCTAATCGCCTGTCGACTCGAAATCCATTTTGGAGTTCTAAAATATCGTTATGTTCTGCCCACGTTTCTATTTTCATTTTTACTGCTTGCATCGCCAACCTCTATAGTGCCGATGTAATGGCTAGTGATCTATACGAGCGAATGTTATCCTTTTACAGCGGAAGCTGTTATGAGATCATTTCACTGGCCGTTTTTGGCGCCGTAGTTGTCCGCCGCCGCCGCCGCCGCAGCCGCAGCCGGTGTCCGTAACCAGTATCGCTCGAAATAAGAAAAAAAAACGAAATAAGACAAAAATTCCAGGATGGAACGAGGTTCGAACCTGGGCCGTCTGCGTGGGAGCCCAGTATTCAACCTCTGAGCCAGGCCGGTGCTTGAAACTGCATTGCAAAAAGGTCCTATACAGGCTTCATGTCGGGAAAGGAACCACAATAGCATATGCAATATAGCGTGGTAGAAGTGTAAAATAAGCACCAAGCGTTGCACAACGCGAATTCTGTAAGCAGGCGTCACACAATGCGAATTGCGCAACGAGTAGGTTGTTGAATGCTTCCAAACCATTACAAAGGGCTTTGCCATAATTCTTTATCGTCATCAGGCACAGCATCAACAAAGGGCGCATAATGTCTTACATGCGTTTAGCAGGTACCAGCGCTCTCCGTAGAATGACGAAAAATGGAACAGTGCCTGCTGCCCTACTTCTCAAAAATTACAATTATTTATAGCGTAGCGGGTTCCTCGCAAGTGCACTTGTATTGGTTGCCAAGGAAGCACATAAGCGCATGATGCATTTCCTCGGGGTCTCAGTAAAGTTCTTCGGCCCCTCCCCCCGTCTCTCTCCCACGTTAACGTATGTTATACAGCACGACGGGAGAGGAAAATAGCGACCGGGCGTCACCCAATGCAAATTACATGACTGGTGGGCCGTTTAAGATTCCAACCCATTACAAAGGGCTGAGCCATAATTCTTCATCGTCATCAGTCGTCGCGTCAACAAAGTGCGCATAATGCCTTACAGACGTGTAGCTGGTGCCGCGCTTCTCCGCAGAATGACGAATAATGGCTTAGTAGGTGTTTCCCAACTTCACAAAAATTGTGATTTCAGGCGTAGTGGGTACCTTTCTAGTGTACTTGTATTGTAGCCCCAAGAGAGCTTAACGGGCTCTAGAAACGCCGCTCTTCCAGCTTTCGCTGTGGCTGTGCTGCGGTTTTAGCGCAGGCCTGGCGTTTTTTTCCCCCTTGCCTTTATAGATTAAGTTCATTCTACTTTTTCGCCAACTATCCGGTATTTGCCTGTCCTTTAAGCATTTTTCTACGGCTTTCAGCACTGCTTCTTTACTGTCATGTCCTAGTTCGTTAATGAGGCTAACGGCAAACCCATCTAAACCCGCGGCAATGCGCTTTGGAATATTTCCTTCGGCCTTTTTCCAGTTGAAATTCACCAGTACCAGCTCTTCCTCGGTTGCTCTCTCCGCCACACTTTTACTCACAGGGGAAAACCCCTGGACGCTCTTTTTAAACGAATCGGCTCTTACCTTTCGGATGTAACCTTGCACTTCGTACTCTTTCAATTGATCTCCTCTTTCATCTACAATATGTTGCATTGTGACAGACTTCCTACCTAGCACCTTTATGTGGCTCCAAAATATCCCAGGTGCGGCCTCCTTCTTTTCGTGAATCTCTATCACCCAGCGGTCACTTTTACCTTTAATTTTTGCCTCGACCAATTTCTGTACAATGGACTTTTTCTCTAAATATATTTTCCATATTTTGTTGACTTCGTCATGCGGCCACTTCCCCTTTTTTGCCCTTCTATGTTCCCATGATGCTTCACGCCGCTTCTCGATCGCTTCCCAGATTTCCTTGTTCCACCAACTTTTTGGCTTCCTCTTTCCTTTCCAGCAAATAGTTTTCTTCTCTCTCCCTATCTCTTTCGTCATTAGAACTAACAGCTCACTGAACTCCCAGTCCTTGCCTGGTATTTTGCCTACTTCTTCCTCGACTCTTGCGGCTTTATTTATTATTTGTTTGTCATTTAAATACGAGGTTCCAGACTTTGATTCCACGCTCTTATTTCCAGTTTTACATCCCATTTGTAATATTATTCGTTTATTATCACTACTCAAGCTTTTAATTCCTTCCTCGTCAATTCTCATTTCTCTCAATTTGTGATAAATTCCTTCAGACATGAGACAATAATCAGTACTTGATTGTTTGTTTCCGACTTCCCACATGATCTGGCCGTTACATTTAGGCCCAGTGTTTACTATCTCTAGACTATGTTACTCGTAGAGATCTAGTAATAACTTCATATTGGTGTCTGAATACCTGTCAAGGTCATGTATGTGGGCATTCATGTCCCCTATAAGGATGATTCGGCCCCATTACGAAATTCCTTAATATCCGCACTCATGCAATCCACTATCTCCTGACTCTTTTCTCTACAGTTATTTCCCGTCCACAAGTAGGCAACCCTTAGCCATGCTTTCTTTCCACCTACTGTGCCCAAAACCCAGACGTGCTCTGAGCACGTCTGTTTCACTCTAACCCATTTGGCGCCGCGGTGAATTAGCATTCCAACATCCCCACCTTTCCTTTCTGATATGATCCTGTTGCACCCTTCCCAAACATAATTTTCAATATGTGGTGGCTCCTCCAAGTCTCTAAGGTGTATTTCTGTAACTGCATAACCGCCTATCTGTTCTTTGTTGAACTGCTCCTCAATCTCTAACCATTTTGCCTTTTTTTTTGCCACCCTGCATTTTTATGTAGCTAATTGCAACACGCGCCTTCTTCCTTTTTCTTTTACGTTTTTTTTTTGGTTTTTCGCAATACTGCCTGTCAAAGAGTCCTGGTTGTTTTCCCTGTTACTAGCCACCCCGGACTCCGTAGGGCCCGCGTGGCCCCCAAAAGAGCTACTGTGCGTCCTGCCAGTCGCCAGCCCACCTCATGACCAAGCCTTTTGTCGAAGTGAATTCTGTCTCTTTGGAAACCGCCCCACCTGTGCACCTCCCTGTTTATATCCACTACCTCGAAACCCTTCTGTCGACTAATTCGCCATATCTCTTTGTTTACGTCGACAACCGCTCTTTGCAAGTTGCCGTTGCGCACTGGTACTTCCGGTACTGTGCATACTATAATTTGCACCTGCGGGCACACGGTACGCATGTCATCGACCCCTTTCACCAAAGTCGTCGCTAGTCCTGACGAATCTTTATTCAACACGTCATTTAGCCCTCCCGCAATTACCACGAGGTTACATCTGTGAGCTTTAGCTGCGAGTTTTTCACTCGCTTGCCTCATGACTCTCCCCAACGTATGTCCTGGGAACGTCCCTATCGAAACTCTCTTATCGCCTTTCACCCTTTCTTTGATTTCCTCTGCGCATCGGACTAAATTTGAGTTACCGCTAATAATGACCTGCTCAGACATTTCATCTGTATCCTGCACCTGGCTGCTGTCTGGGTGACTAGCGTGAGCCATGAGTGCCGCTTTGGCCCCTCCCTCCCTCAAAACTACTTCTCCGAAGCTGGACCCTGTGACCACTGCACCTGCCTTTGTCATGCCTGATGTTCCCTTCGCCTCTCCCCAACGGGGGGTCGTCGCCCTAATCCTTCGACCGTCACCTGCGTCTTCTTTTATCCCTTTGACGACCTTCGATAGGCCCTCCTCGGCTGACCTGAGCCTTTCTACCATAGCCTTTGTTTTCTCTCGCTCTGTCGCCAACGCATTCTCCAGCTCTGAGATCCTCGTCATGAGCCTACTCTGGACAGCCATCATGTTTTGCATTTTCTCCTCGCATTCCCATTGGCTACACTTGGCGTCAGCTTCTTCTGCCTTCTCGTCCGCACAAACTTCCATCTTCCAACCTACCCCGCACCCTGAACACTTTACAGTCTCTTTGACCATGGCTATAGATCTGTTCACCGATGCCCACGTGTGTTGCCTAACTTTGCAGCTCCCCCTGGATTTCGTTTTAGGTGCGAATTGCAGTGTCTCTGCAGCCACGGCGGGAGGGTTTTGGGACTTCAGCCCCTACAGGCCGTCGCGGCTCGAGTGGCTGTGACGTTTGGCCAGTAAGCACATGGGTGCAAGTTCGATCCCGTGCCAGTGACCGCATTGAGATCAGGGTGATATGCAATGCCTACCGTATACTTAGCTTTACATCAGGGGCGTAGCCAAAGCGAGGGGGGGGAAGGTTCGAACATGCCCCCCCCCCCGAAATTTTTCGTTTTGCTTGCGTATATATACACGCACACATACAAACGCATGCACGAACATACATGAAGTATGGCTGAATCCCGCCCCCCCCCCCCCCCCCCCCCCCGAGAAAAAAATTTCTGGCTATGCCCCTGATTTGCGTACACCATAAAGAAACCTCAAAAGCATATTCACCTCAAACGCATATTTGATTTGACCACGCAAAGCCCTGAATTTGTTTAAAATTTTAAAACTATTGCTCCTAGAAAAAATTGGGGGCAGCTTAAGCTTCGCCTTTAAGAGTTGAACGCGATAGCGATATCCTGCCCCTAGTGCGCACTTCGAAGACTACGAGTGTTTAACAGAATGCGCGCACTAAGGTGTGTGCCTTACGTAATGGGTAGCATGCTTTAAACCAGAAACTTTTTCGAAGTTGCGATGCACCCACTACGTGGCCTTAAGGGAATACGCGCAGTAATGTGTGTGCCTTTTGTAAAGGGTGGCTGTATTTAAACCACCAAGTCGTTAGGATATTGACATGGTGTGACGTCCGATGGCAATGTACGCTTGCACCACGCAATATTACTGCGATATTACATCTCGTACTTTGACACCTGTATACAGGACGCGTATTTTTGGTAAGCATGAAAGTTACTTTCAGTGAAGCGCCAAGCAGAGGCGTGGCTGTGAGGTAGAACACCAGCTTGCCACGCAGGCGGCCTAGGTTCGATTCTCACTCGGACCCAACATTTTTGTTATTTATTTTATTTGCAGCTTTTTCGATTTTTCCGTCGCGGACAAGATGATGATTTTTCGCTCACAACCAACGGTGCCGACGCCGACGGCGGAATTTCTGCGATACGAGCTCTTTAACGCTATCGCGTTAATAAAATGTGTGTGTGTGCTTTAGGTTATTCTTACAGTAGAATTTACGAGTTGAAACGAATGCGATTATTATAAAAAACTAACCTTAGGAGTTCGAGTCGAATGTGAAGTGATACCAAACTTTTAAGACAAAGCGAAATAAAATGTGTCCGTGAAGCACGCCTGCTCAAAAGTGACAGCTGTTTACATTACTTGATGCAGCCACGCGAATTCGTCCGAAACAGGGCGCCCGCAGAAATGAGAAGCTTGTAAAATAAAATCAACGGTTTTCTTTTATCAAGTCTCCGGGAGAATAATTAATTGAATTAAATCGTCTTCAGTGGCACCAATAATGTCACGCAAATGAATAGAGTATTGAACATGTACTAATTGTGCATTTGTACCGGTAACGCACGCACGCGGGCGCACTCGCTTCCGCACACACTAAAAAACACAGTCGTATAATAAGCTTGCCTTCCTCGTCCTTGCAGGCTGCTACCGAACAAGAAAAGCACCACTCAAAGCATGAATCAGATTCCCATGCGAAAGAAACCGAGCCTGGGGCTGCGACCAGCGAACACGCCATGCATGCGAACAAGCAGACCTCGAAAAAAGCCCTCGAACATGTAAAGGAGGACGCCATGGGGGCGCAGGAATCCGTGAAGAAGAGCGTCGGAGCCGCCAAGGAAACGTCCCTCGAGAAGTCTTCCAAGGCCGAATCGAAGGTTGAGGAGGTCGGTAAAGAAGCCGCCGCTGAGGTTAAGCATAAGGCGAACGAAGCTACAGAAGCAGCCAAACATGCAGAGGACGCTGCCGAGAAGGAGTCGAGCGACGAAAAGAAGGTGTCGTCGCGTGCACGTCGGCCGCCAAAGTCGGCGGCCGCGGCCGGTAATGCCGCGCAGAAGAGAGGAGAAGAACTCTGGGAAAGAGGTGCAGGCAAAGCGTACTCAGTTTCTCGCGAGTCCCATGAGGCAGCCCCCGCTGACGACAAACATCGTTCGGCAACGGAGAAGACCGAGGAGAAAGCGCAGAGAGCTGCCGAAGGGATAAAGGAGAATTCCCAGCATGCAGCCCGCACCGATCGCACCGAGAGCGCGGCCGAGGTGATGAAGGAGGCCAGTACTCAAGCCCACGATGTGAGGGACGAAGATATTCAATGGCTGTGGCCGGACAGCCAGAACGAAGTCTCAGCCGTGGTACGACACTCTGAACCTGTGGGTAAGCACTCGAAACACTCACATCACGAAGAGCTGAAGCGATCGGAACCGAAGCCGCATGACACCGTGGCCAAGGACGACTATGCACATGCAAGCTATTGCTTTGTGATCGCTGTGGTAGACGGTCAAAGGCCATCGTAACGTGGCCAATTTCCAGCGTAGTCAACGATAAGCTAGCTACCTTCAGCACCGAGAATGGTTACCTGTATCTTCCGATGCCGGAAAGTCTACCAAAGGTGAACGCCTTGGAGGTGCGACTGGTTGCGCCTCGGCCGCCGTTCATGTGAGTCCGGTGACTGACTCATAATTACGGTCAGCGCGGCATCCAAGGGCAGATGATCCATCATTGACACACACATGAACACACATGAATGACAGTCAAGGCGCAACCAGGCGCTCCTCTATACGGCGTTCAGTTTGGGCAAAGCTTCGGCCATCGGAGGGCGCACGCAATCGTTCGCTGTGCTGAAGCTAGCTATGTATAGCTTGCCACACACCAATGTTTCCTTGCACGTGCCGCACACTCGAACAACAGCTGAATCGCCGAGACCCGGATGGTCCTCGCGAATAACGTCGTACGCTTGCCGCGCTGATCGTCCGAGCGAATTCCCGACAGCGAGGACACCTGAGTGTCGAAACAGAGTCGATCGCAAACGCCACGCGTAGTGCAATGCAGATATTTACAGTTTGCCTCGAAAGCGTGGTGTCGCAGTTCCCATTGTTCTTATCGGCACAAATGCAAATAGAAACTGTAGTGTTCTACGATACGTATGCCGTGCACCAGGGGCGTACCCAGAAATTTTTTTTCGCGGAGGGGTTGAACCACACTTTATGTATGTTCGTGCGTGCGTTTGTATGTGTGCGTGCGTATATAGGCAAGCAAATTTGACAACTTTCGAGGGGGGGGGGCGTCTGAACCCCTCCAACCAACCCCCTTGGCTACGCCCATACGTGCACCATTATTCTATTGTGTACGCAGATATCTCCATATTGTGTGCGCAGATGCGCAGATAGTTTCATTGTGTCAAGTTGGATTTTCTGCCGAGCGTTTTCGGCGCTCACTGACGAATGAGTGAGACATAGAAAGCTTTGCCTGTCTACGAGAAAGCAATGCGAAAAAACTCCGCTTGCGGGCTCTTGCCGCGGCAAGGAACACAGTGCCTGAGCTGTCAGTAGTGTTGGTCTTCTGGAAGTGGGGCAAGAGGACAGTTCGATATCGGACAGTTCGATAAATATTGTTAAAATCTTGCCAAGATGGCAGCTACAAATTTAGGTGTAATCCATGGGTCGGAACAACGTCTTGCACAGAACTTACATTTTCGTCACGCTAAGACAACATACATCACAGAGAACAAGAACAAATGTGTTTCGAGACCCGTATATAGTTGACTTGTGTATATAACCAACGGAAAAGTAAAAGAATGTAATAAACGTTTAATAATAACCCGATCTCAATCCACAATTTCCTACAAATCTGCGGACTATAACATATATCCCACCTCATGCATCAATCAGGTGGGTTCCGTGGCAGTGTATGCACCAGTCTATCCACTTTCATTGCGTTTTCAGAAGTACTGAGAATAAAAGCGATAATGGGTTGTATAGCTTGGAATGTGCTTAAGAACAAAAGTTATTTAAGGCATTTCTTATTAGCTTGAGAAAGTAATGGAATGTGGTACAAACATAGGCGCCTTAATTAAAATACTTCAACGAAGAAGCTTACTGAACATTAATCAGTTTTTAAATAAGTTCGTGCCTTTTCTTCTGCCGCTTATTGAACTCTAAAAAGAAGTTCTGGCAGCGACTATAACCCACGTCTTATAACCTTCTGCAAATTGTGCGAAATAACGAATTTGTAACCAAACATATGAGGAAAGCCAAGCCAGAGTATCGATATTCCGAAACACGCCACCATTATGATAATTTAAGTTTGTATTAATTTCTTGAAATTAGGTTCTGCAATTCAAAATATCGCAGCGACAAAAAGTTCGCTAAGAAATGCTTTGCATTTAAAACCATTCCTTCCAGCTGTAAAGGGAACCACGGAAATCCAACCGCAGTACGATCTGACTAAACATTTTGAACGGGCCCGGGCTGAGAGGGGGACGGCACGACGCCGTTTCCAGATTCCGTATTCTTGAAGCAGGACCGAGCTACATTGCAACAAAACTGCTGATTAACAGATGAGCAGTCACTCTTTCGTCGTATCCGTCGCTTTTATCAATCGTCGAGTACTTCTTGGCGCTCGCGGGCGACAGCCGATATTGACATGACCGCATTGTCGACATACACGCGCGAAGTTTAAATGTTTAAGGCCCATACGCCACGTGGTATAAAAAAGGAGAACTAAGAGCAATGTCCAGAATTGCTGTCTATTCGGGCCAGCTTGCGGAAGAGTGACCGTCATTAGTTGACTAACGCGCACGGGCCTCAGTAAGCGCTTGCGGCTACTCACCGAACAGCGTAGCCCAGCGCTGATAGTTCAATATTCCTTGCGGAATAGCTCGCTGAATGTGCGCGTTGCAGCTGATGGCTGTTTATCAGTTCCAAATATCGCGATCCTTGACGCGGCTTCTCAACTTTCGGACACGTGTGAAGGCTCACAGAAGGATTCGTTGTGTATGTCCTGCACAGACGCACCGAGCACTGGCCAACCACACAAGACGCCTTAAATACAGCGACTACATATTGTAGGGCTAAGTGCTGTCAAGCGTACAGCGGAAGTGGGAAAACCTCGTCTCTCAATCAGAATCTAAATGCAAATGGCCCATTCGAAAATTCATTTTCAGATCGCTTCGGCGCTTTCGAAGCAAACGGCGCATCCGCTGTGAGCACGTGATCCTGCCTAACACGTCACGCCGACGATCGCGCTAGTTTTTTCAGTGGTGGGCCTCGCGCCCAATACTACACTATACCCCATTCCGTTTATCACGGTTTGCTCCGTGCCGTCCCACGCCGTGCCATCGGCGCTGCCTATGTGGAGGGGGGAAATATGGGGGAAGGGGAGGCTGACGCATTTCGATGTGGCCAACGACGGAGGACCAATACGCAATGGCATTCCGTGTACAGGTATGCAGCCCGTTCATCCACAGTTGTGTTCGTGTTGGAAGCGTTGTACGCATGTGCTTCAACGCTGTTTCGCATACTGCGACTGCAGCGAAAAAATAGTTGCTTTCGCTCTATTCGCTCTGTTCGCAACCGCGGGTAGTTCCGGTCACGGGTAGTCCCGCGGGTAGTTCGGGTCATGACGTAAAAGTGTGGTGTCGTTCCTTCCACGCCAGGCGCGACCAGAGAGAGAGACAGAGCGAAAGAACATTTATGATAGTGAAGGGCTAAAAAGAATGAAGACTTTTGAAGAACATAGGACAGTGCGCTACTAGCAGCTGAAACTTTTATTCAGAAACAACGCCCCCATTTGATGGGGGGGCGTTGCTTCTAAATAAAACTTTCAGTTGCTAGTAGCGCATTGTCCTGTATTCTTTAAAAATCTGCGTTCTTTATAGCGCTTCACCATCATGAACGTATGCCAACAAGCACACATAGCAGTCATTCTAAATAACATTTATCTGCACCCATCGAGAATGATGGTTGTGAAGGCCTCATTCACCCCCCTAACAGTCGGCTGGAAACCCTTGGAACTGGTCCCTTGGAACCGCGGGGTGGGTTTCCGGATTTGAACAATCCTACCCCCGCAGTAAATGTCTGGCTACGCCCCGGGCGTCGACCAAACGAAAAAGAAATCCTGAGCTAGTGTCGTTCTTGTGTAGGTTTTGGCGTTGTTCTAAATTGCGTGGTTAATGCAGCTCCATTATAGTGAAACCTGAGGAAGTGCGTAGTGTGGGCAACCCAATGATTCCCTAGGCGCTTGTTGCCGCCTCGTCAATCGCGCGCTTGCGAGGTGGTCGGGCCCTGTTTTGCGCGGCGCTGGTATCAGCCGCATGTTTCAGAAGCGTTTTTCGCAATTTTAGATAAATTATTGCAATTAATTCTTGGCTATTTCTGCTATAGTTTAGGTAATTTTAGACATTGTTAGTATATTTTCTACTGGTTCTGAGCATTCTTAACCTTGTGTTAAGCCTGTATTGACCACTGTTTGACCATGCCACATGATACGGTGAATAGTCGACAAGCCGGGCCCCTCAAGTGTTACGCGCTAAAGATTGATAACAAGCTACACAAAGCAACGCAGTTCTTTCAACAATGTGAAATATAGGGAGCACCACTGAGGTATTTATAAGATACGAGATCGCGACATCATAGAAGGTATACACAGCCTCAGGAATGTCTGAATGGGAGCGTTTTTCCGCCGGCTGGGTGGTGGCTCTGATAAGTAAGAGAACAATGTGTTGAACTATTGCATTCGATGAGACCGAACTGACACCACTCAAGTCAACTGATTGAGGAGGATATGAACATTTAAGTGATGGCTTAATAATGATGAACTTGCGTTGACCACATTTGCGAAAAATGAACTTGTCTTCCGAAGTTGTCGTGCAATATGCATATGATAGTAAGTTCGCTTGCTTCGCCGATGGAACCATAAATTAAGATGTTTATGAATAGGGGGAGGTATGTAGCTGACGATTGTGTGGAGCACATCGACATACAGGGTTTGTCGGAAAAGTAATGTGAGTGATTATATTGTAAAGTGTCTATACTGGTTGATATTTGTGGTGGGGGAGTTACCTTCCGTGGTTGCACTCTCGTCTGTTACCATCTGGAGAGTAAGGAAAGACTTTTCCGTGACATTCCTTTTCATTTGCTGTGCGAGCCACAATGCAGCGCTCGCAGGAACGAAGGATTGCTATCAAGTGCTGTGTGAAACTCGGCAATTCCGAAGGGCTAACTTTTAGTATGGTAATGGCGACCTTTGGTGATAATGTTAGTCAGAACGTCAAGTGCACCTGTGGCACAAGGACTCTTTGGAAGGTCGTAAAGAGATCAGCGTAGAAGCCCGCGCTGGACGGCCGTCCACGACCATCTCCGATGAAAATGTGCCAACCCGCAGCGCCTTCGTCGTAACCCGCTTCCTCGTCGATTGAAAGGTGCCAGTGGTTCCCCAGCCACCCTGCAGTCCTGCAGTCCTCAACACTTCCTTTTGTTTCCGCGCTTGAAAACTCCCATGAAGCGACATCATTTCGGGAGAGTTGACAAAGTCAAAGAGGCGTGCACCAAGGCTCTAAAGGACATTTCAGAGGAGGCCTACCATGACACCTTCGATGCCTGGAAATCTTGCTGGAAGCGATGTGTCGGCGCAGGAGAAGCCTATTTTGAAACCTTTTTTTGTGTTGTACGGATCTGATCAATACTACTTTTTAATCTATTCATTGACATTACTTTTTGGACAAACCCTGTATAGTTTGTGTCTATGCAATGTTATGCCAGGGCTCCCAACCCAAACTTCCTTGCTTCGACAAGGAATTCAAGCTGGTAAAACGTCTGACGCAACCAGCGTCGACACCCGCTGATGCAACGAAGCGGGAGTCTTACGCAATCCCCGGCAACTCCGGCGCTGCGCCGGACGCAACCGACGGAAATCTCTCCCGCAACGTGCGGCAAGCCCTCCTCCCCGCGGATCCGGTTCGAGCCAGCGACCAACGGCGGTTCCTGATTGGAGGCTTCGCGCTCCTGGCTGATGCAAGCGATCGCCCAGGGCTATAAAAGAACCAAGCTGCGCGGAGAGAGGGAGACAGTGAGACAGCGAACGAAGAAGTCCCGGGTCGTCGTCGCACCGCTGTGCGAGCCCAATAAGCTGTCGGCCCCAGCGCCGAATATGTAAAGCCTCTGTATATATGTATATAAATTTGCCTTAACTCACCGTCGCCTTGATCGCTCCGTCTATCAGCTCTGCGCAGAAGCAGTCGCAAGCTGAGACACCTGTTTCCCAACAGCAACTAACAAATAAAGCGAATTTATTACGTTAAACCTCATGCTCCCTGTTCCGCTATTCGCTGTAGCGTTTGTATCTACGTTACGCGCAGAAGACTCATACGCGGACATCTAGGACATGCGCTGACACGATAATAGAAACGTCGTTGCTACGACGACAAGAAGACAACATACGACAAGAAGACAAGACAAGACAACATACGACGACAAGAAGAACATCAAAGGGATAGAAATAAACAAGGAAAACGCACACATTCGCACATTCGCTGCAGAAGCTACCCTTATCACTGCCGAAGCTACCCTCATCCAAACATCTACGCTTGCGAAACCACAGCTTTGAAAATATCAGCGTAACTCTTTTACAGTCCGGTTTCCAAAACACGTGTCAGCGCGAACAGCGTGAGGCGTATTTTATTTTGAAATTTAGAACATTAACAGCCGGCATCAACGAGGACCCTGGAAGACTCTCCTGCCTCCGAGAGATAAGCCAAAATGAATTTGGCAACGCAGAATCATAATTGGAACCATGCTTGTTTCTCGGTTGGCTCGTACGTGTGCAGTGTCGTTTTCTTTCTTTCTTTTCTTTTTTGTTTATTATTTTCTTTTCTCTACTTGTAAAATGTGAAGTGCTTACGCTCCCTTACCACTTGAAGGCTATTCACAAGGAACGGGCGGAGATGAAAGGTGGAAAGTTGCAGTGAGAAGTGTGTGATACTGATAGATCACATGTTAAGGGCGCCTTATATCACGTGTCTTCTTAAAAACAGCGCATTTCTGTATCGTGGGTTCCCTGATGAAGGCCGGACCCCGGCTGAAACGTCGAAAAAATAGAGGTTTCGTTTTGCATATCCTCTACTTCGTAGTATTGATTCTACTGGATGCACGGACACTTCCTTCCTCATATATATATATATATATATATATATATATATATATATATATATATATATATATGGTCGCCCTCTCGAGCGCTTACTAATGGGTCGTCCTCCTCCGCTCTTCTCGGACAGCACGCTCCTCCTCGCGCTCAGAGTCGCACCCCGCCTTGACTGTCGAAGTCGTCTATAATCGCCGAGTGCCCGATACTAAATGTCTTTATAATTTGGTGGAGGGTGCTGGGCTTTCACAACAACTTCGGCCCTCATTCGATGCCCCTGGCTCTTCGATCCCGTACCCTGCCGCCTACCATGCCTCAAGACGCCTCCCAGCAAACGCCTCCGCCTACACCGACCTCATGTCCAGGTGTACCTCGTATCCGCGACCCTCCGGTCTTCACTGGCGCAGATGGCACTGACGTGGAGGACTGGCTCACGATTTACGAGCGCGTGAGTGTCCCCAATAAATGGGACGAGGCGGGAAAGCTAACTAACCTGGTTTTCTACGTCGCGGGTGTGGCGGGCTTGTGGCACAACAACCACGCATCAGATTTTACGACGTGGTCCGACTTCAAGACCGCTATTATCAATGTGTTTGGCCGCCCTGCCGTTCGTAAGCTGCAGGCCGAACAGTGCTTACGTGAACGCGCTCAGCAGGCCGTTGAATCATTCAGCAGTTACATTGAAGACGTCCTCGATTTCTGTAAGAAAGCCGACGCCACCATGTCCGAATCTGACAAGATCCGGCACATCATGAAAGGCATCGACGACTACGCCTTTACCATGCTGCTCGCCAAGAACCCCAGCACAGTGGCAGAGGTCATATCGCTCTGCCAAAACTATGAGGAGCTGCGCCGGCAGCGATCGATGACCCGTCGCTCTCCATCACGCGACGCCGAGCTCGCTGGCTTGTCGACCATATCCGACCACTCCGCGTTGCTCGCAGAGATGGAGACATTCGTGCGCGAGGAAATCGCGCGCCAGTTCTCTCTGCTGGACTTTGCTCGCCCGCAGTACGTTCAACAGCCGTCGACCACACTTCTGCCTCCGCTCCGTCGAGCGATTGAGCAAGAAATCGCAGAGGTCATGCCCGAGTACCACCAGCACCATACGGCTCCTGCACCCTTGAGTTACGCCCAAATGGTCGCAAGAACGCCCCCAGCAATCCCTACGGCTGCCCCACACATTTACGCCGAAGCCTCCCCTCGACCTCACTCTTTCGAAGCGGATGTACCGTAACCTGCGCCGACGTCACGCACAGGCCACGACTGCAGCCCACCATCCAGTCCTATCAGTTAGCGCCCCGTCAATCCCGTCCTGCACCACGGGCGGGCCCTGCCCCAGCGAACCGATGGCGCACACCTGACAACCACCCCATATGCTTCGCATGCGGTTACGCCGGCCACGTGGCGCGCTATTGCAATTGCGTGCAGCCGCCTAGAGTCGCTTCGCCTGCCACCAGCCAGTCGAACCGCCCATATTACGACCCACCTACGCCTCTGTCGCCGACGTCTCGCCCCGCTCCATCTACCCGCCGATCACCGTCACCACGACGCCGCTCGCTGTCACCGATGCGGCCTTGTCTGGTCCCACGCGACCAGGAAAACTAGTCGTCGCAGTCCACGAGGCAAGTTCTGCGACGCTATCGAACTGCGAAAGCCCTCAGCGAAGCCCATCGATCGTGATAGAGGTGTTTGTGGACGGTGTTCGTGCGTCTGCCCTTATCGATATTGGAGCCGCCGTATCCGTTATGGACGCAAAGCTTAGCCGAATACTGCGAAAAGTGACGGCGCCACTTTCCGGGCTCTACCTCCGTACGGCGAGCGCCCAAGGTATTCACCCTACAGCGGTGTGCACAGCCCGCGTCGTGATTAATGACGCTATGTACGCCGTCGAATTGATCATAATTCCTGCATGCTCTCACGACGCCATCCTCGGATGGGATGGGATGGGATAGGACAGCACGCTCCTAGCGCTCATTGTCGGCACCCCGCCTTGACTGTCGCAGTCGTGTATCATCGCCGAGTGCCCGCTAATAAACGTCTTTATAATACATATATAAATAAATAAATAAATAAATAAATAAATATATATATATATATATATGTATATATATATATATATATATATATATATATATATATATATATATATATATATATATATATATATATATAATATATATATATATATATATATATATATATATATATATATATATAATATTGCCAAGGCTGAAACTATTTGTTACAACATAGCCCAAAGTGTTAACTCATTTGCTTGATTTAGCTACAAGCCATGTCGCGATTTTGTTTTCTCGCCCATTTCATTTCTTCTCTTTTTTCTCAGGCAGCGCTGCTGTATTGCTGCCATGGGCGATACAATATTCGCCCGTTAGAGGCGCTCACGTTTCGTCGTCAGTTGCGGATCCTTGAAGGCATGCCCACTTGGAATACTATATATGCATGTTAGTGTGCGTGACGAATACTCATCTTGCATCGTGTTGCTCCCAAGGCTTGCCTTTTTTTTTCAGGAATCCGCCAAACTAATAGGTGTTTCGCATTTACACAAATATTTTTTTTCTTCTGGCGCTAGACTTAATTTACTTGAGCACGCACTTCTAGAGTTATTACCCCGGTTACTACCATTGCGCGCGGTCAGCACGGGCACTGAGGGTGAGAAGGGTTGTAGTTCGGGCGAATCGGTCATCCATGAAGTTTAGCGCCTACCTGTCTCTTTTTTTCTGTGTGTCGTGTCTACTTCTCATATGTACCTCGCCAATACAAGCTAAGGCACTGAGGGATTCATTACGTAACAGATCAAGGCAAACCAACTCTGGCAGAAAGCATTCGATGAGGACTGACCGGAAGCTATCGCTGTAGTTCGTTCCACGTGAACCATAGCCCTCAAGCAAAGGTCGGTTTCTCCTACAAGCGATAAAAATTGTGGTCTATAGACTATTTTACGGACGGGCTGGGTGCCGCCATTCTGGGCTGTTAAACTAGCACTTTTCTTTCTTTCAGAACTAATCAATCAGTGATATGGTTAGTGTATCCGCATGAAAACGGTTGAAGTTGAATTGTGCATCCGACGTTTCGTGACCTGATCAATTCTCGTTGTAATAAGGAAAAACGTTGCACCATCTCCCGCTAAAGAGGACAGTTAGGTTCTGTTTGGTTCTTGCTCTCGCCTTGCTGGTTTCGCGACATTTGCTGCTGCCGCCAAGGAAGGCGAACACGAGTACTTTCATCTGCTGGCACCTTGAGGAAACGACCGCTCCGGCATCATATAGATAGAGACGTTTTATTCGTTTCTCTTCCCCTCTCACTGTCCTGCACTCCTCGTTTTATTCCCTATCTCCCCATTCAAACACTGTTACAGTTCAATCGGAATGCAGGAATAACTCTCTCCTCGACTCCCGGTCGGCTGTCGTTGAAAGTACCAGGCCCGGATTCCTCCTCGCCACCACCTCGAAAAACCACCGCCTCTCGCCACTCGTCGGTTCGCCGCCGCCGCTCAGCATCCTTTCACCCCGGTTCCCGGAATATTTGGCGTCAGGCTTTGACGGGTCGTGGGAAAGCACCTCCGAGTACGTGCCGGCAATGCTGTGCTGACAGGCCACCAATACAATTGGCCCGTGCATCAATGCCGCCGCTGCCGCTGATTTTGGTTGTCACCGCGGATGCGCAAGTGCACCTTCCACCCTTGCAGCCTGGCTCGGTCATTGTCTCCTGTAAAGCACCATAATTTAACCCCTCGGGAGACATGAGTCTTCGCGTCCTTTATGATCAACAGACGGTCAACGTTCCGCCATCCGGTGGCGCCGCTTCCATCTTGGCTTGGGAACGCCAGCCGCGGGGCGGGTAACAATATGAAGGTATTCGCCGAACGCACGAAGTTCGAACCCAACAGGGACCATGAGGCGATGCGAAGACGTAGCACTTGCACGATCGCGTTCCGTTGGCGTTCGTTTGGCATGCTACCGACCTCGCGTCGTGGAACGCGAAGAGGAACGCTTCGCGCGTCGTGTCTTCCCTCTAGCCTGGCCGTTAATTCTCACAGGTCGAGCGGGGAACGCGGTCGTCAGGCGCGCGAGGGGGGGATCATAGGAGAGGAAAGAGAAGGGGAGGGGACGCGCATGCGCTGGCGCTCACGTGGTGCTGCGCAGGAGAGGGGAGGGAGGAGGGGAGGGGAAAATGGAGTGGAGAGGAGGTGTGTGGAGAGGGTTAGCGCGTGCGCAGTAAGGGTGATCACGCCGCACACCGTTTGAGCTCCACCATAAGATACTTCGCATCTAAAATATGGAAACATTGGTGGTGTAACAGGTCCAAAGTGGCGGTGCCCATGTCTTACGTAACATCATTTATGTATATGGTGCTTCCTTGGAGACGCGACACACTTTTGAATGCTGTAAGTTGTAATGAGAGTGAAAAAGAATATTTAACGTGGAGCTGAATGGAAGGGTAACTATCTGCTAACCAGAAACAATGGCATAAGCCACTTCGGTCGCGAGAGTAATGAAAAATGGATGCAATTAGGAGGTACACTGACTGGTTCGACCAGAAGGTTGACGAGTTGTTCCGCGTCAATGTGCTCAACTTGTTCTTTATTGCTATAGAAAGATCGTCAACTGAATAATGACTGACACATCTTCTTGTTACAAAGACTTCACAAGCGGCTTCACAGAAAGAAGTATTTGTCCTTAATCGGCGCTCCACGACGATTAAGGGCAAGTCACATTGGAAGACGATTAAAAGCAAGCCACCTTGGAATGCCGTGAAGCCACTTGGAAGGTTCAGCTTGTGCAGAGTTTTGGCATTGTTAAAATGTTTTTCACTCGTTGTAACCATTGCTTTATCGTACATGCAGTTTTCTTACAAGGTGGTTCAACTATTTTGTTAGGCGAAAGAATACAATATTTTTAATGTCCGTCTACCACACCGCTCCATCTTTGTTCCGCTGCCGCAGGTTCGCACAAAGCCGCCACCGCCGCAGGTTCGCACAAAGCCGCCACCGCCGCAGGTTCGCACAAAGCCGCCGCCGCCGCAGGTTCGCACAAAGCCGCCGCCGCCGCAGGTTCGCACAAAGCCGCCACCGCCGTCGATGGAGCTGCCTCTGAAGCAGGCCGTCATGGAGCAGCTCCCGATGAGGTGAGGAACACATGCATTCGCTCTGCAGATGCTGAGACATGTCGGTCCTGTTCTTGCTGCGGGCACGTAATCAGCGCAAACTTGTGCATGTCATGTGCCAACCTTCCTCTCTGCCTCTCCTTCGCTTGTTTGCCTTCTCTTGGAGTCCAGTCTGTTACTTTTAAGAGGACACTAAATAGAAACAATGAATTTGTTTAGATTGATAAAGTGTGCTCGGAGAACTCTTGTGTAGTTTATTTCACCACCATAGGTTTATGTTTAGAAGAGAAAATCAAGTTCAAAGCTTGATTTTTAAATTTCGCGCGGAACTTTGTAATTCGTGACGTAAAATAGTTCAAAGAGCATTTACCATATTTTGGAGCCACTGGCTCGACGAAATTTCCACAAACTCGTTATGTCAAGTCTCCGGCCCCATCCGAGGACAATGTACTTTGATTTAACCGATTAGGAACTACGTAGGCCCAAGCAGGCGCCATCAAAAATATGTGACTTCACGGCAAATGGTGCGGGAATTCCAAGGTGGCGTCGCCACCTGTATTTTATTTTTGCGCGTTTTCTCGCTTATTAAGCGTCTTCTCGCAGCAAGCGTGGTGTTTTTGGTATCGTGGAAAACTACTTCACTAATGCGAGAAAAATCGTTTTGCTCTTTAGTGTCCCTTTAATGAACAGTGGATACCTAGCCTTCTTGCTGCATGCCCTGTCCCTGTCCCTTTCTTCTTGTCGATTTTGAATATACGTATATGTCGTTAACATTCGTTTGTTCTCTGACCAACTCTGCTCCCTCAATGTCCCTTAAGGTTACACCTAGTATCATTTTTCTTTCTGTGGCTCCCTGCGCCGAACTAAATTCACGTTGAGCCTTTTTCATAAGCCTCCAGGTTTGCGACCCGAAAAATAGCTACCGGTAAGAGCAGCGGGTATAGACCCTTTTCATAAATACGCCACCTGACGGTGGGCTTTTCGTCAGTTTCGCTTCGCAAAGGAGCATGAGATAGCCAGCGCCATCGTGAGGGCATGGAAAGCGAGCCGTCAAATGCGTGAGTGCTGTGATGTTTGTGTTGGCGCCATGTTCTCTGTGTCATCCGCTGAAATCTCACCGTTTGCGTGCTTGAACGAGCTCTTAGTACTCTCCGTTGGTCTTTCTGAGGTGCTTCCGATGCACAATGAGCAACATTTTGTATCCTTCAACGGGTTGGAGGAGCAGTTTGGCTCGACTGCCGCGGGTGCGGGACCGTGCACCACCGCCAACTCGCATGCGCGCCCGGACCAGAAAAAAAGGCTCGCCGAAGCTACAAACTTCTCACCGAAGGAAAGGAAGGACGTCGCTGTCGCGGAACTATGCGACCGCAACCGGTGAAATTCCTGCAGGTCTGCCGCAAGCCACACCACGCAACTATTTTCCGGACGCCACGCGTTAGGTATATTTGTGGAGACAATTAAAACAACACTGTGACCACGATTAAAAGCAAATAAAAGCACGACGTTTCGGCCCCCGTACGGGAGCCTTGTTCACAAGTGAAAAATGACTGTGTGAGCGGTCCGGTTATGTATGTTATAAAATGTGACGTAAGCAACGTGTGTAGGCGTGTGGAAAGTTTCCGTCATTTCGAATGAGTGTGTGCGCCGTTGTCTGGATCGTGATAGATTCGAGATGAAGCCGAGATGACCAGTTCTTTTCTCTATATGTATATTAAATGCGAAGCATTTCTTAGCGAACCTCTGGCACTTTGAGCGTTTCTATCTACGTATCTATCTATCTATCTATCTATCTATCTATCTAGCCGCCTACGTCTGGGTGCTCTCATGATCGCCTCCTTAACTTGGTGTAGACCAAAATTTGCATGGGAGGGTAAGAGGATTTGACGAATATGACTGCCGGGTCATGGCATGAATAACGTTAAAATCCTGTCGCGTACGTCGTCAAACCCTTTCCACTAGACACGTGTGGCACATACCCGTTTACCATGGGCCGCGGTGTACGGGTATGCGCCACAGGTGTTTGACAGTTTATATCTACCCAGGAACGGCGAGAACAGACATTGGTTACTTAAATGCTAAAGCGTTAAGGAAAACCAACATCGGCAGCATTGACTCAACGAATAGAAAGAATGAAAATTAGGATCACAGCAGGAATCGAACCCAAGCATTCTGCGTGGCTATCAGGTATTCTACCACTGTGCCACGCCAGGTCTATAAACTGGTTTGAAAAAACAGCCTACGCAGGCGTAATATTGGTGCAACGTCAATTGTGGTTGTGGTGCTGGCTATCTAATTTTACAAGAAAGCAATAAACGCTACATGATACTCCTACGATATGTACTCCTACGATACAGGCGTCATATCAGATTAACGT
Organism: Rhipicephalus sanguineus; assembly: GCF_013339695.2. Classification (NCBI taxonomy): domain Eukaryota; kingdom Metazoa; phylum Arthropoda; class Arachnida; order Ixodida; family Ixodidae; genus Rhipicephalus; species Rhipicephalus sanguineus. Next base: position 74,449,047 of record NC_051180.1, on the reverse strand, counting down.
CTGTAGTTCCAGTGTCGGCTCCGCTTTTATAGCAATCTAATAAACATTACGTTTGTATTCCTATGATTCAGCAAGCTATATTGAAGCATTGCTCGACCCCGGAGGAATACATTAACGAAAGTTACATATGATATCCACATCACCGCACCGTAAAGTGCACTTCGTCCACCAGAACGCCGCAGTGTCCTCTTCATTTCTTACGATGCTGGGCGATGGCCTCCTGCTGACCGAGGATGATGCCAGATTGATTGACAGCCGCTTTGTAGATTAGGCTACGTAGGCTACACACACCCAGGTAGTCTACGAATACGACAAACACCATCCACTGATGTTGGTCTACGTAGCACTATCCAGGCCTACCAGCCTCGACGGCCTATACCTCACCAATGCGATGGGTGGCTTCAGGTTCCGACATGTCGCCGGCTCTGTCGACAGACAATTTGTCGACGAAATGGCCGAGGCATCCACGAATTCCAGCAGCTCTACTATACCGCATACTTCACTACACATGGACCCTTCGTCACCGCGATCACGACCTGATCCGATAACAAGTCATGACCAGCTGATGGTGCGCACTGATCACGGGGATGACGACCTTGTTCAAGAACTGTCAAGAACTTCTTGCACACATGTACACGGGTTCGTGAAACGTGCGTGCGTTCTCGAGACACGTATAAGCACTACGTATCAGCTTACCGCTACTGGTGTTGGTAATACCCACGTTGCATACGTAACCGTAAACAACTGGTTATATAACACATATGCGGCTCTGCAACCTATATATGTGTGCGTATAACATTTATACAAATCTTTAGCGTCACTTTGTAACGTGTCGCTCAATAAAAAAAGTTACGCCACAGTCCCCTACCCACCGCATGCTTCGCATAACATCGACTCCCACGGTACGTGGGATCTGCCGAATTTTTTAGAGGTGAGTGGACTCAGGACCCACGGCGCATCTCACCACTGGATACCAGGCCAGTCATGCAAGCCGACGGGGTATGACATCATTTTGCGCTATGTTTTGTACCCAGTGTAATTTGTAACCTCGGGTTGTTGTGTCAGTGCAATAAACCCCCATTGAGTGCTCTCCGGAGTGGTCGTGTTGACTAATCATCGCTTGCCTGTGCGGAGTTGCTCCCACACCTCTTCGTCTCCCTGGTCTTCCGATGCGTCTAGCTTTAAACATCCCCGACGTTTCGCTCCAAGACCGTGGAGTTCCGGTAGCATTGGAATTAGGAGAGCGGAAGCCAAAGATCAAAGAATCAATAATAATCGTATATACGGGCACCTGCTCCACCTTCAACGTATAAAGAAAAGCAGCTTGTGCAGACAGAAAACTTCGAAGGACGGATTGCCGCCACAGACATTCAGGGGTGGCGCAACGGTCTTTGTTATCCCACAGAAACAGCTTCTTTTTTTTCAGCAACTTTCATGTTAGCGTGCTGTTTGTAGCTCACTACGCACCTTGTACTGCCCGCGCCATACGGGTAGTAAGACTGAAATAATCAGGCCCGTCTCACCTAAACAAGATAACACTCTGTTATCTGTGTAAATAGACAGTAACGGTGTCTTTGATCATTATTGGTGCTCGTCATGCGGGTCGGTGAATGTGTTTGCACGGCTGATTACGAAAGACTCAAAAGAAAAAGTACGAACAAGCATTTGAGGTACGATGCTGCGCTAATGCGCTAACCTAGCCCTACTGCCACAAGATCTCGCTGATCAATGTGCAGCGCTCCATCTGGCTATGTATTGAGCACTGAAAGGGCCCAATAGGTCAGAGAGAAAGGGAGCTTTAGTTTTCGGTCTTGCATGAGACGATGATGGTTTTCTTGCTGCATCGAGCACCAAATCTGGGTTCTTGCAGTTAAACAATATAGTTTTGCCCTGGTAGAAAAATGAGCGGCGTCCACATTTTTCCAGGAAAGAATTAGTAATAGGCAATGGCGTAAGAATTAGAACGTCGTAAAATGATGTGTTCTAATAATGGCTCCCCCCTCTGAACAAAATAGATTTCGACTGTCATTTCTCGTTGTTTGTTTTTTTTGTATGCAGTGGCGTAGCCAGGGGGGGGGGGCACACCGGGCCCGTGCCCCCCCCCCCCCCCCGAAATTTTTTTTTTGACATGGCACACAGATCACAAAATGACACTCGACCACATCTGCCTGCCCGGCCCCCACACTTCAGATCAAGGTGGTGCCCCCCCCCCCGGAAAAAAATTTCTGCCTACGCCCTTGTTTGTATGTATTAAAAATTGTTGACACGTGGCTTACGGTATGCGAGTACTGTCGCTACTAAATGAACGGTACGCAACTTCATTTTTATTTTTCTGGCTGGCCTTACGAACCCTCGCAGTATTTCTGCACAATCTATCGTAATTCACAGCATGCAGGCACTCGGGAGAAGACTATTCATTCGTAAAAGCAAGGGTACACATGGCGCTGTGAAATAAGCACGTCCGTTTCTGTAGCGCGTTTACAAAACGGCGTCCTTCCGCACGTCCGTTTGCCACCACGTACGGAGAGAGAGCACGTGCGTTTGTTATTCAAGTTTTATCGCGTACCTTATCGCTGTTCTCGTCGCGATATCGTCGATGGTGGCACATGCGAACGCAGCACGTCTGCACCATTGCAGCACCTCTACGAAAAACGTTGATGAGAGTTCACGATTCGGCGGTGCTGAAGTATCACGCACTGGCACGTTGCCGAAGCCTGCGTCGTCTGCTGCGGTGCCCTCACAATGGCGGCAGAGTGTAGTTTGCGTGCGCGGCGCTAGGGGCGCCCTTTTTCGAAAAGGGTCTATACACCTTTATTTCAAGGGATACTGGAAAAGTACCATTCATGATCTGTGCATGCCTGTGAATGCGTTCCACACCGCATGGATACTTGATGGAAATTGATAGCACAGATTTTACGCAGATTCAACGCACAGTTAGAGTGTGTCGTGTTTGTTCTACAACCCACGTACACACGTAGGAAAGAAGATTACTTTTAAGGGGTCGTGTTTTCGTTGTTAGACATACTAATTATGAGAACTAACAGACAAGAATGCCACGGAAAGTATAGGGGATGTTATTTGTAGTAATTAGGACATAAATGTGAAGAAAGTAAAGTGGACGAGGACATAACTTGCCGCCGGCAGGGACCAAACCTACGGCCTTCGGATAAGGCGTCCGATGCTCTACCAGTGAGCTACGGCGGCGGTCATCCTCCCGTCCCCTTTGTGGGGTATATATGTGAATTTAAACATATGAGTGTGCATTTAAACATAGGATCGCCGTCATGGCTGCGATCGGCGCTGACCAACACTGCTCCATAAAGGGGACGGGAGCATGACCGCCGCCGTAGCTCAGTGGTAGAGCATCGGACGTGTTATCCGAAGGTCGCAGGTTTGGTCGCTGCCGGCGGCAAGTTATCTTTTCGTCCACTTTACTTTCTTCACATATATGTCCCGTTAGTTTGGAGGTGATAGCTGGAGGTTGTCTTGTGCGAGACAGTTCGTCTCGAGACTTCAAAATTGTCGGCAACTTGTACAGAAGCCAGAAGTCAGTACAGAAGCCAGTCAACACGATCGCAAGCAGCGGTATCACGGCTCTCATCGTGACGTGTCTTTCCGTCCTGGTGACGAAGTGCTCCTGGAGACCCTACTCGTGTCCCCGGATTGTTTGAAAAGTTTCCATCGCGATTCCTTGGACCCTGCATAGTTAGTGAACAAACATCCCCTGTGAACTATCGCGTTACTCCCGTTGAGGTTTCTTCCGACCGTCGCTGCAGTGGTTCACAGATAGTCCACGTTTCGCGCCTGAAGCCTTTCATTCGACGTCTATCCCCAGCCTATGTCGAACTGCGAAAGCCCTCAGCGAAGCCCATAGAACGTGATAGGCGTGTTTGTGGACGGTGTTCGTGCATCTGCCCTTATCGACACTGGAGCCGCCGTATCCGTTATGGACGCGAAGCTTAGCCGAATACTGCGAAAAAGTGACGACGCCACTTTCCGGGCTCTCCCTCCGTACAGCCAGCGCCCGAAGTATTCACCCTACAGCGGTGTGCACAGCCCGCGTCATGATCAAGGACGCTATGTACGCAGTCGAATTGACAATAATTCCTACATGCTCTCACGACGTCATCCTCGGATGGGATTTTCTTTCCCGCCACGACGGCGTAATTCATTGCGCACCAGCCGAAATAGAACTCTCACCATTCTCTAATTTGGCGCCGGCAGACAGTCCATCGGCTGCGAGCGAGGTATTCGTCAAAGATGGCATCAAAGTGCCTGCAAACTCGTCAACGGCGGTGTCAGTCTACTGCGCTAGTCTATCCGACACCGTTGCACTCCTCTCGCCATATGACCGTGTTTGCACGAGGAAAGGCTTGCTGGTGCCTTTCGCGACCGTTCAAGTCACTCGGGGCAGCACCTCTATTTTTGTAATCAACCCCTCCCCGTACAGTGTTACGTTGGTGCGAGGGGAATGTCTCGGCAGCGTGGAAACCCTCGAAGAGGACGACCCACTAGAAAGCGCTCGAGAGGGCGACCCATTACAGACTTCCAACGCTTCGCTACAATTTCGCGACTATCATATCGCCACTGACGAAGCTCCTCGGAAGTAATGGGCCCCTCCATTCGTGGTCGTCAGAGTGCGACGACGCTTTCGCAAAGCTCCGTCGTTTGTTGACGTCGCCTCCCATACTACGCCACTACGACCCTACGGCCCCTACAGAGGTACACAGACGCTAGCGGTGTTGGCCTTGGCGCTGCCCTTACGCAGCGCAAACGAGGGTTTACTGAATATGTCGTGGCATATGCAAGTCGTACGCTTACTAAAGCCGAGACCAATTGCACCGTCACCGAAAAGGAATGCCTGGCGATCATCTGGTCCTTTACGAAATTCCGACCTTATTTGTATGGTCGCCCACCGATGTCATCACCGACACCGACCATCATGCACTATGCTGGTTGTCGTCATTGAAGGATCCCTCAGGCCGCCTCGCCCGCTGGGCACTTCGCCTACAGGACTACGATATCCGCGTGCTGTACCGCAACGGACGCCAGCATGCTGACGCCGACGCACTCTCGCGCTCCCCCTTGCCTGACGACAATATCCACAGCTCAGTGTCTCACAATGCCGTTTCTTCTATCGACATTCACAGCATCGCTACTGAACAGCGCAAGTATCACTGGATTGCCTCACTGATAGACTTGCTGACTGATCCATCGGCAACACCATCCACTCGCGCGTTTCGTAGTCAAGCCCACCATTTCGCCGCTCGCGACGACCTCCTCCACCGACGCAATTACGGCGACGTCCGCCAGTGGCTACTCGTAATACCCCGCAGTCTGCGCTCAGACATATGCGAGTCGTTCCACTCTGATCCCCAGTGTGCACACTCTGGGGTATCCGAAACCTACCACCGCATTCGCCAACGGTACCTTTGGCGAAAGATGTACCGCTACGTGCAGAAGTTCGTTCGCACCTGCATTAATTGTCAACGCCACAAAACTTCAACGCACCTGTCGCCGGCAGGTCTGCAACCTCTACCTCGCCCTGAACGGCCGTTTGGGTGCATTGGCATCAATTTGTATGGAACACTTCCCCTAACGCCGGCTGGTAACCGCTGGGCCATCGCCGCTGCTGACCACCTTACGCGATACACCGAAACTGCCGCCCTCCCAGCGGCTACAGCGCGCGATGTTGCCTCCTTCCTTCTTCACCGATTCATGCTGCGCCACGGTCCACCCCAGGAGCTGCTCAGCGATCGAGGTCGTGTCTTCTTGTCGGGAGTCGTCGAAGCCATTCTCAAAGAGTGCAACGTTGTTCACCGGAAAACTACTGCTTACCACCCGCAGACGAATGGCCTCACCGAACGCTTTAACCGCACGCTCGGCGACATGCTCTCGATGTACGTCGCCGCCGATCACACAAATTGGGATGCCATTCTGCCTTTCGTCACCTACGCCTATATTACCGCCCCTCAGAGCACTACTGGTTTCTCACCCTTTTTCTTATTGTACGGCAGGCACCCGTCGCACACAGTCGACACAATCCTTCCATGCAAGCCGGATCTATCTGAGTGTGGGCCTATTTCTGCCACAGCCAGACTTGCTGAGGAGTGTCGGAAACTTGCCAAGACATTTACTACGCATGACCAAGAGCGGCAGAACAGCATTCGCGGCGACACCACCACTTCTGCGCCCACGTTCCTCCCTGGAGCGCTCGTATTGCTATCGGTCCCTACCACTGCAACTGGCCTCTCTTCCAAACTGTTGCCCAAATACCACGGCCCCTACCTGTGTCGTCGAACGCACATACCCGGTCAACTACATGATCGAACCCATTGAACCACATTCGGACATGCGCCGTCGAGGGCGCGACATTGTCAACGTGGAGCGTCCGAAGCCCTGCCATGACCCGCTCATAGTGACAAGCACTTAGGTCGCCAGGCGGCTCCCTTTTCATACCCGGGGTAATTGTAGCGAAGCGTTGGAAGTCGGTAATGGGTCGCCCTCTCGAGCGCTTTCTTGCAGGTCGTCCTCTTCGGCTCTTCTCTGACAGCACGCTCCTCCCTCGCGCTCAGTGTCCGCGCTCTGGCTTGACCGTCGCTGTTGTGCTTCGTCGACTAGTGCTGTCATTAAACGCCTTTATAATATATATATATATATATATATATATATATATATATATATATATATATATATATATATATATATATATATATATATATATATATATAGTCGAAACCCGAAATAACGAAATCCCGAGGGAACGAAATTCTAACCGCAAAGAAATATTTTCGGAGCACTGGCGAACGCCCAGAGGAGTCAATGCATTTCGTAACTCGCGACTACGAAAGATATTCATACCGCAGTCCCTCATTAACGAATATTTTGAAACACGAGTGCGCAGATAATCTACTCTCGCAACATTAACTACATTCGAAAACTGCTGAAATGCATTCATGCTACATTTAAATTGTGCAAAACTATCGCTACAGCGCACTTGAGAAGCAGCCGCCATCATTCTTTACAAAAAAACATAAAGCAGGTGACAATGATGATGATGATGGCTTGCCGAAACACTTGCTCGTTATCGCGGACTATATAGCTAAATCCACATTCCTCATGGAGTTTCGTTCGTTGGCTTGGCTCTGTGCTTGGCTTTGTCGGCTTTACGCGCATATGGTCGCGTGTGTGGAGCCATTTGTGGAGCGTTTGCTTGGTCGCTTGGTGCAACGTGAACTGAACGCCATACCGCCATACAGCGGCATTAAATATCATCCGCCATACAGCGGCATTAAATATGAGCCAGATACTGCAGTTCCATATGTGACTATCGCCGAGGTTATAAAGGCCATGCACGATATGCCACGCGGAAAAACGGCTGGTGATGCTACACTGAACACCAGGCACGTAGGCAAGGGGGGGGGGGCGGGGGGCCCGGCCCCCCCCCCCCAAAATTCGTCCAGCCTTTTATATTCCCGGGCAACTTTTTTTTCTTTTTACCATGAAAAGACTTTCTTTCGAATAATTAGGCCTTGGGCCGCCCCCGAAAAAAAATTCTGGCTACGTGCCTACTGAACACTCAGTGCCTCAAGACAACGACCGTTCCAGTGAGCTAGGAAAATGCCAACAGCATAAGAATGCACGAGAAAGGCGAAAAACGACCTAAAAATTTTATGCTTATCAGCTTACATTTTAGTGACATGCAAGATATTTACAAAATCAACTTCAAACAGAATAAGAGAAACACTCGACGTCAAACAACCGAGAGATAAAGCCGCTTTGAGGAAGGACTACTCTAGCATGGACCATATTCATTTGATCACTCAGGTAATGACGAAAGCTGCTGAATACGACAAACCCGTCTATTTAGGTTTTATAGATTATACGAAAAGCCATTCGACTAAGTAGAGGTACCAACAGGCTTAAGAGCACAAAGTCGAAAAGTCGTTCCTAAAACTTAAGTCGATACCGTAGCCGACATCTACAAAGGCTCCATAAGTACCTTACTTCTCCACACAATAAGAAAGTGATAAAACACGAAAATAAAAAAGTCAAAGAGATACAAAAAATTGGCAGATCCCACGCAGTGTGGGAGCCGAGGTAATGCGAAGCAGCCAGCAAAGAGCTGCATACATCGTCTTGTTTGTGTTTGAGGCTTATGAAGTCATTCATGTCGTGACATCTAGTTCGCTATATATCGCGAGATTGACATACATGCATGCGTTTATAACTGGTATATGCCATGCTAATGAAACATATATTCTGCTACATATATATGATGCGTGACCTGCTATTTATGTCCGTCACGCACTCTTGTCAAGCCATACCAATTTAGGTATATATCCAGTAAACAAAATGGCCGGTAGTGTATCATGAGCGTGGCATCTAAATCATACCCTACATGACATGCATATCATGGTTTTCGTGTTACCACCCGTTATTTGTGTTCGTCACACAGTCACGTCGCGCCATACCAATTTTGGTGTATATCAAGCTAGCGAAACGGCCGCCAGCGCACCATGACCGTGGCACGTAAGTCATGGTGTACATGACATGTGTGTCATGATTTTCATATTAACTCCTGTTATTTGTTTTCGTCACACAGTCACGCCACGCGATACCAATTGTGGTGTATATCAAGCTAGCGAAACGGCCGCCAGCGCTCCATGAGTGTGGCACGTAAGTCATGCTGTGCATGACATGCATGACATGCGTGTCATGATTCTCATGTTACTACCTTTATTTGTGTTCATCACACAGTCACGTCGCGCCATGCCAATTTTGGTGTATATCAAGCTAGCGAAACGGCCGCCAACGCACCATGAGCGTGGCCCCAAAGTCATACTGTGCATGACATGCGTGTCATGATTCTCATGTTACTACCTTTATTTGTGTTCATCACACCGTCACGTCGCGCCATATCAATTTTGGTGTATATCAAGCTAGCGAAACGGCCGTCAACGCACCATGAGCGTGGCCCCTAAGTCATACTGTGCATGACATGCGTGTCATGATTTTCATGTTACCACCTGTTATTTATTTTCGTCACACAGTCACGTCGCGCCATACCAATTTTGGTGTATATCAAGCTAGCGAAAGGGCCGCCAGCGCGCCATGAGCGTGACACGTAAGTCATGCTGTGCATGACATGCGTGTCATGATTTTCATAGTACCACCTGTTATTTGTTTTCGTCACACAGTCACGTCGCGCGATACCAATTTTGGTGTATATCAAGCTAGCGAAAGGGCCGCCAGCGCGCCATGAGCATGACACGTAAGTCATGCTGTGCATGACATGCGTGTCATGATTTTCATGTTACCACCTGTTATATATTTTCGTCACACAGTCACGTCGCGCCATACCAATTTTGGTGTATATCAAGCTAGCGAAAGGGACGCCAGCGTGCCATGAGAGTGGCACGTAAGCCATGCTGTGCATGACATGCGTGTCATGATTTTCATGTTACTACCTTTTATTTGTGTTCATCACACAGTGACGTCGTGTGATACCAATTTTGGTGTATAGCAAGCTAGCGAAACGGCCGCCAGCGCACCACGAGCGTGGCCCCTAAGTCATGCTGTGCATGACATGCGTGTCATGATTTTCATGTTACGACCTGTTATTTGTGTTCGTCACGCAGTCACGTCGCGCCATACCAATTTTGGTGTATATCAAGCTAGCGAAACGGCCGCCAACGCACCATGAGCGTGGCACGTAAGTCATGCTCTGCATGACATGCGTGTCATGATTTTCATGGTACCACCTGGTATTTGTTTTCGTCACACAGTCACGTCGCAAGATGGCAATTTTGGTGTATATCAAGCAAGCGAAACGGCCGCCAGCGCGCCATGAGCGTGGCACCTAAGTCATACTGTGCATGACATGCGTGTCTTGATTTTCATGTTACCACCTGTTATTTGTGTTCGTCACACAGTCACTGCACGCGATACCAATTTTGGTGTATATCAAGCTAGCGAAACGGCCGCCAGCGCGCCATGAGCGTGGCACGTAAGTCGTACTGTGCATGACATGCGTGTCATGATTTTCATGTTACCACCTGTTGTTTGTGTTCGTCAGACAGTCCCGTCGCGCGGTACCAATTTTGGTGTATATCAACCAGCGATACGGCCGCGAGCGCACCATGAGCGTGGAATGTAAATCATGCTGTACATGATATGCGTGTCATGATTTGCACGTTAGGACTTGTCACTTGTGTTCGTCATACACTATTGTCACGCCATACCAATTTTGGTATATATCAAACTAACGAAACGGCCGCAAGAGGACCAGAACAGTGGCATGTAAATCATGTCGTTCATGACATGGATATCATGATTTTCATGTTATGACCTATCATTTATGTTCGTCATAAAGTTACGTTACGCCATACCAATTTTGGTGTATATCCTATTAACGAAACGGCCAGGAGAGTCCAAAGTCGTAGGAGGCTAGATAGATAGATAGATAGATAGATAGATAGATAGATAGATAGATAGATAGATAGATAGATAGATAGATAGATAGATAGATAGATAGATAGATAGATAGATAGATAGATAGATAGATAGATAGATAGATAGATAGATAGATAGATAGATAGATAGATAGATAGATAGATAGATAGATAGATAGATAGATAGATAGATAGATAGATGCGTTCAAACTCGCAGAAGTTCGCTAAGAAATGCTTCGCATTTAATATCTGAAATGTTTTTCATTGAATGCTTAGAGGAAGTACTTAAACAGCCAGAGTGTGAAGAGGCAAGAATCAAAGTTAACGAAGAATTGCGTCAATTTAACCGAGAATGCAATTAGCGCGCACAGGATAGGGCAAAATGGAGGTCCTTAGGAGAAGCCCTGCAGCCCTGCAGTGGACTAAAAGAGGCTGAGAATGATGATGATGACAGCCGAGTTATACCTCGAAATTGCAGCAGCGAGGCGTGGGAGACGCGCATTGTGTTGTACAGCGCGGCGTACAGCAGCTGTAGAGGCGAGGTCTTCATGAAAACTGGAGAGCTATGGCTACTCTGCAGCTTCTACATCTTTAGCTGTTCTGTAGCTTATATTCCTGCATTGACATCGCACGACTTCTCATTTCCTATAGCTTCTCTTCGATGTATTGCAGTGCCTCTGCAGCCACGGCATGAGGGTCTTGAGACTTCAGCCCCTACACGCCGTCGTGGCTCGAGTGGCTATGACGTTTCGCCAATAAGCACATGGGTGCGGGTTCGCCCCCCCTGCCACGGTGACCGCATTTAGATGAGGGTGATATGCAATACCTATCATATAATTTGATTTACGTACACGATAAAGAACTCCAGGTGGTCAAAATTATTCCGCAACTCTACCTCAAAAACATATTTTGATTTGACCACGCAAAGCTCCAGAATTAATTTATTATTTTAACGCTACTGCTGCTATAAAACACGCCTCTGCTTGAGGTTGTTCTCACAGTAGAATTTACGAGTTGAAAAGAATGCGACTAATATAGAAAACTAACCCTAGAGGTTCGAGTGGAATACGAAGTGATACCTAAATTTTAAAACAAAGTGAGATAAAAAGTGTCAGTGAGGAGTGTTTGCTCAAAAGTGACGCTTGTTTACATCACTTTCTGTCGTCAGTTCCCTGGGAGAATAATTCATCGAAATAAGCCGTCTTTAGGTGCACCGATAATGTCACGAAAATGAATGCAATACTGAAGATATACCAGTGTTGATTTGTACCGATGACACACACACACACACACAAACACACACACACACACACATACACACACACACACACACACACACACACACACGCACACACACACGCACACACACACACAGTCATATAATAAGACTTGCCTTCCTCGTCCTTGCAGGTTGCTATCGAAAAAGCGAATCACCACTCAAAGCATGAAGCAGGTTCCCACGGGAAAGAAGCCGGGCCTGTTACTGCGACCAGCGAGGACGCCAAGCATGCGGACCTGCAGCACTCAAAGGAACATGCCAAAAAGGATGCTGTGGAGGTGCTGGGATCCGAGAAGAAGATCGTCGGAACCACCAAGAAGTTCTTCGATAAGTGTTCCCGGGCCGAGTCGATGGCTGAGGGAGGCGGTAAGGAAGCCGCCGAAGAGCCTAAGCATAAGGCGCACGAGGCTAAAGAAGCGGACAAGCATGCAGCGGAGGCTACGCAAGTGCGCGATAACGGAGAGGAGGAAATTGAGTGGCTGTGGCCCGACAGGGAGCACGACGAATTGACCATTCAGCGAAAGCCGTCGGAAGCCGTCGCCTCGAGACTTAAGCACCATGATCCTGCAGGTAAGCACTCGAAACACTCACATTACGAAGAACCGAAGCCGCATGACACAGTGGCCAAGGACGACTATGCACTTGCAAAGTATTGCGTTGTGATCACTGTGGTATGCGGTCGAAGGTTCTGCCATCGTAACGTGGCCCACTCCCAGCGAGGTCAGCGGTAAGATAGCTACCTTTAGCGCCGAGAACGGTTACCTGTATCCTCTGACGCCCAAACATCTACCCAAGCTGAACGCCATGGAAGTGTGACTGGTTGCGCCCCGACTGCCGTTCATGTGAGTCCTGGGTGTGTCCAGATAAGATCGAACACGAGGTCCCGGTCACCATTCCCGATTGTGATGAAATTTACTGTAGGTCTAGGCATTACACCCAGAACAATGGTTTCGCACTTAGTTTCACGAAAAAAAAATATACAACTTCTGGCCGCAAAAGACGCTTTTCCGTCAATTTCGCGATTTCTGAATTTTGAGCGCACGTAGGTAAAAAACGGTGCACTTCTTCTTCACAATATTTATTCCTCTTAAAGAACAAGTGAAATAAAATCTTATGAGTATATTATTTCCCTCGCTTGTCGAAGCACATTTGAAGAAAAAAATCACAAATTTGGCAAATCGCACAAAATACCTCTATTTCAGGAATTTATTGCTGCAAGCAAGTTAAAGTGAGGATAATAAAAATCGATACATATTAACTTTGATACTTTCACTCTCTTTTAAAATAATTTGCGTGGTTTTATCGCGCTCCGTTTTACTCGATAACTGGGCTAAAACCTAAGTGACTCACCAAAAACGCCGAACTTTGAGAATGATTTTCTCAAAAAGGCCATTTTTAATTTTTTTTTAAAATCCCTCCGATTGAAGTCAAGGACGTCATCTACCATTGTGCAGAAAAAAAAACGTTGCATTATTTTGGTTGCTAGCAAGTTATAGTGCGTCAAATGTAACCATGCCAGCCTAGCGGCGGCGTCGTTCGTTATGGGCCGAAACTCGGATATAAGATGCTAAAAATACTTGTACGTGACATAATCACAAATCAGCAGCTCCACACAAACAAATGCACAGCCCAGTGTCATGGTTCAGCAAGCTTTGTCTTGCGATGAGCAGCTTGACAAACCCGCAGCAGCGGCCGCTCGATGCTTCCGGCGCTGACATTACATGAGTGCCGCTTCGACTGCGGATGAGCTCCTCTTGAGCGCCAAACTACGCTCAGAGGACAAACGAGAGAAGGAATGCATCACTGTGAGAGTTAAAGGCTGTTAAGTGCCAACAAATGTCATAGTATGCAACGAAAACTCTGCCGGTGATTTCCCAGTGAGCGCCTTCAATAGAGCACGGGTGTTTTTTTTTTTTTTTTTTCTGCTGTTATGCCCGAAGCCGCATAATATCGTGATATCGCATAATATCGCTCGCCTTGCGCTGAATATTCTATCTGCGGACGCACAATAATACAGTATTGTAAAAGCGGTTCTTTAATGAAGTAATGGACTCGGACACACTTCTTTTCACAGCCGGCTGACACAAGTGTTCTGGCACGAGATGAACAACTGCAGTTTGAGTTGCTCGACCATCGGAAGCAAATATGACAGCTTTCTTTAGATGTCAATGGCTTGCTTTTGTGTCATATGTTGCTCATAGAATGAACCTAATTATCGTTAGGCCATCCGAAGAGAGAAAGCAACACATGAGCGCACTACTGGAGGCGCTCACTGGGAAATCGCCGGCAGAGTTTTCGTTGCATACTACGACATTTTTTGGCACTTAACAGCCTTTAACTTTCACAGTGATGCATTCCTTCTCTCGTTTGTCCTCTGAGCGTAGTTTGGCGCTCAAGAGGAGCTCATCCGCAGTCGAAGCGGCACTCATGTAATGTGAGTGCCCGCAGCATCGAGCGGCCGCTGCTGCGGGTTTGTCAAGCGGCTGATCGCAAGACAAAGCTTGCTGAACCATGACACCGGGCTGTGCATTTGTTGGTGTGGAGCTGCTGATTTGTGATTATGTCACGTACAAATATTTTTAGCATCTTATATCCGAGTTTCGGCCCATAACGAACGACGCGGCCGCTAGGCTGGCATGGTTACATTTGACGCACTATAACTTGTTAGCAACCAAAATAATGCAACGTTTTTTTCTGCACAATGGTAGATGACATCCTTTACTTCAATCAGAGGGATTTCAAAAAAAATTAAAAATGGCCTTTTTGAGAAAATCATTTTCAAAGTTCGGCGTTTTTGGTGAATTACTTACGTTTCAGCCCAATTATCGAGTAAAACGGAGCGCGATAAAACCACGCAAATTATTTTAAAAGAGAGTGAAAGTATCAAAGTTAATATGTACCGATTTTTATTATCCTCACTTTAACTTGCTTGCAGCAATAAATTCCTGAAATAGAGGTATTTTGTGCGATTTGCCAAGTTTGTGATTTTTTTCTTCAAATGTGCTTCGACAAGCGAGGGAAATAATATACTCATAAGATTTTATTTCACTTGTTCTTTAAGAGGAATAAATATTGTGAAGAAGAAGTGAACCGTTTTTTCTCTAGTCGCGCTCAAAATTCAGAAATCGTGAATTTGGCGAAAAAGCGTTTTTTGCGGCCAAAAGTTGTATATTTTTTTTCAGGCGAACAAAATTTTTTTTTCGCAAAACTAACTGCGAAACCATTGTTCTGGGTGTAATGCCTAAACCTACAGTAAATTTCATCACAATCGGGAATGGTGACCGGGACCTCGTGTTCGATCTTATCTGGACACACCCTCCTGCGACTTACTCATAGTTGCGGTCAGTACGGCATCAAGGGGCAGATCATCCATCTTTCACAAACACCTGAACACACATGAATGGCAGTTGAGGCGCAACCAGGCGTTCCTCCACGGCGTTCACCTTGGGCAAAGTTTCGCCCATCGCAGGGTGCATGCAATCGTTCACGGTGCTGAAGCTAGCTATATATATAGCTTGCCACACACCAACGTTTCCTTGCACGTACCGCACACTCGAATAACAGCTGAATCGCCGAGGCCCGGATGGTCCTGGCGAATAACGTCGTACACTCGCCGCGCTCATCGTCCGAGCGAATACCCGACAGCGAGGACACCTGAGTGTCGTCTGGGTAGTGTGGTGTTGCAGTTCCCATTGTTCTTATTGGTACAACTGCGAATAGAAACTGTAGCGTTTTACGATACGTATACCATGCTTCATTGTTCTATTGTGTGCGCAGATAGTTTCGTTGTGTTAAGTTGCATTTCCTTCCGTGCGTTTTCGCCGCTCACGGACGAATCAGTGAGACATAGAAAGCTTTGCCTGTCTATGAGAAAGCAATGAGAAAAAACTACGCTTGCGGACTTCTAAAGTGCGCGAGTTGTCAGTAGTGTTGTTCTTCTGGAAATGTGGCAAGATAACGGTTCGACAGCCTATTCGCTTTCATTGTGTTCTCAGAAACACTGAGAATAAAAGCGATAATGGATTGTATAGTTTGACATGTGCTTAGAAACAAAAGTTACTTATGGCGTATTTCTTATGAGCTTGAGAAAGTAATGGAATGTGGTTCAAACTCAGGCGCCTTAATTAAAATACTTCAACGAAGAAGGTTACTGAACGTTAATCAGTTTTTAAATAAATGTGTGCCTTTGCTTCAGCAGCTGATTGAACTCTAAAAGACGAAGTTCAGGCAGCGACTATAATACACAGCTTGGCACCTTCACCAAATTGTGCAAAATGAATTTGTAAAGGGACGCCAGATCAGGAAAGCCAAGTAATATATACATATTCCAAGCACCCGACCGTTATGATAATTTCGTGTGTTATTATTTCTTGACGTTAGCTTCTGCGATTCATAAGACCGCGGCGACAAAAGGCTTCTTTCCAGCTGTAAATTAGGGAAATCCAATGCAGTACGATTGGTCTAAAAATATTGAACAGGCCGGGGATGAGAGGAAGGGCACGTCGCCCTTTCCATATTCCATGTTCTTGAAGTAGGACCGAGCCACTTTGCAACAAAACTGCCGATTCACGGATGAACTGTCACCGGCTCGTCGTATGCGTTGCCGTTATCAATCGGCGATTTCCGGTTTGGGCTCGATGGTGAATGCCGATATTGTGGTCTATGTGTCCGTAGTGTCGGCGTCATGGCGCGAATATTGATTATTTAAGGTCTCTACGCCACGGTTGTGTGAAAAAAACGCCAGGCTGGCCTGCGCGGAAAGCGCTGCATAGTCACAGCGAAAGCTGGAAGAGCAGCATTTGTAGAAACCGTTGAAAGCTATCTTGCTCTTGGGGCTACTATTACAAATACACGTGCAATGTACACACTACGCCATAAATCATAATTTTTGTGAAGTTGGGAGGCACCCACTACACTATTATTCGTCATTCTGCGGAGAAGCGAGGTACCCGCTACAACCTTAAAGCATTACGTGCACTTCGTGGATGCTGTGGCTGTCGACGATGAAGAATTACGGCTGAGCCCTGTTGGAAGCATTTAACGACCCACTCGTTACGCGGTTCGCCTTGTGTGACGCCTGGTTACACAGCTGGCATTGCGTGACTTCTGGTTGTTATTTTAGTGTTCTACCATGCTATACTACATACATTAACGTGGTTCCTTCCCGACATGAAGGCTATATAGGGTCTTTTCGCGAAGGCCTTTCAAACATTGGCATGGCTCTGTGGTAGAATAGTGGGCTGCCACTCATAGGGCCCAGGTTAGAATCCCGTTCCATCCTGAATATTTTTTCTCCTTTCGTTCTTTTTTTCGTATTTCGCGCGATAGCGGTTGCGGACAACGGCAGCGGCGACGTCGGCTAACAATTACGGCGCCAAAAACGACTGTTGGTTTCATTTCATAACAGCTTCCGCTGCAAAACAGTGAACTATAATAATAATATCTGGGGTTTAACGTCCCAAAACCACGACGTGACTATGAAAGACACCGCAGTGGAGGGCTCCGGAAGTTTCGACGACCTGGGGATCTTTAACGTGCACCTAAATCTAATAAAACGGTGAACTAAAAGCGATGTCCGGAATTGCTGTGTATGCGGGCCAGCTTTACGGGAGAAAAGCGTCATTAGTTGACCAGCGTGCACGGGCTAGCGCTTCAGTGAGCGCTTTCTGTTACTCAACGAACACCGCAGCCCCACGCTGAAGGATGAATATTCGCGGAAATGCTCGCTGCACGTGCGCGTTGTAGCCGATGGCTGTTTATCAGTTCCAAGTATCGCAATCCAAGCTTGACGCAGATGGCGTTCTAAAATTTCATTTTCAGCTCGCTTCAGCGCTTTCCAAGCAGACGACGCATCCGCTGTGACCACGTGATCCTACCTAGCACGTCACGCCGATGGTAGTGCCAGCTTTTTCAGTGGTGCGCACCGTGCCCAATACTACACTTAAATACTACTATGAAATACGGAATACTGTTCCGTTTGCTCCTTGTCGTCC
Source organism: Rhipicephalus sanguineus (assembly GCF_013339695.2). Lineage (NCBI taxonomy): Eukaryota > Metazoa > Arthropoda > Arachnida > Ixodida > Ixodidae > Rhipicephalus > Rhipicephalus sanguineus. Next base: position 74,431,321 of record NC_051180.1, on the reverse strand, counting down.
CACTCCGCGCCAGCGGCACTGCCCGTGTGGGGGGCCCTCACGCATTTCGATGTGGCCAATGACGGAGGACTAATGCGTAATAGTATTCCGTGTTATGGTACAGGCATGCAGCCCTTCATGCACGGCTGTTTTCGTGTTGCAAGCGTTGTATGTGTATTCTTCAAGGCTGTTTCGCATGCTGCGACTGCAGCGAAAAAAAAGAAAGACTATCGTCTTTAAAAACTCGTTGCGTGCGGCCTGTTCGCTCTGTTCGCAACCGCGGGTAGTTCCGGTCACGGGTAGTTACGGGTAGCTTCGGTCGGACGTAAAAGGGTGGTCGCGTTTCTTGCACGCCGGCCGCGATTAGTTCTGATACTGCCTTTGAAATTCGATTATGAATATCTCTAGTTACCTGCAACTTTCGTTATTTCTAGAAAATGGGCATGTCATAAACTGGCACGCACTTTAACATTCTATATAATATGAACAGATGCCCTCAAGTCAGTAAAGAAAGAATGAATAACGAGTTTTTGTTAATTAGTAGCGTCAATATCATTTTAGCTGCGGCAAAGTGTTTCCGCCTCGACGCAGAGTTCGTGTGTGAAAACGACAGGAGGCTTACTGTCAGAGGATTTTATTTTTAAAAATTTGTATTGTCTAAAAAACCACCGTGGATAGTGTTCTTTCCAAGCAGCACTTGCCGAACATCTGAAAAGAGAAAAATGAGAAATTATAGATATAAACATAAGCAACTTAATGAAATGTTTTAGATATAAATATAAGAGTAAATAGTAAAACAACGACGAAGTAAATCCACGCACAATTTTCTTTCGGAGTTGTCTAATGATGCTTATGCATAGAGTTTTATTGTAGGCTGTAGCCTTGCCTTGAACGTTCTTTGCGGGCGTCATCCACGTGGCGTCGTTTCTCTTATTTCCAGCGTTCGTTACCGTCTCGAACGGCCCCATCTCACGTGCATAGCGCGAACACTCATAAGCCAATTTGGCATTAACAATTCGCAATGTCAAAATTTTGCCCATGTGTACAACCTGTTGGTTTAACATGTTGTCCCGGAGAGGTTTTTTATTCCCCTTCCGTGAAGTTCAACGAAGCCTTCACAAAACATCTCTCTTTGCATTTGTTTTGCACCGAAGGCACAACGCATTCATATGGTTCAGCTATACTCGCGTTCTCCAAGCATGGCTGTGTAGCAAAGTGCATAGGCGTACGCGGGGTTCCCCTTTGGGGGGGGGGGGGGGGGGCGAAGGCGGACGAAGGTTCATCGCAGCACCCCCCTCCCCATTAAGTCAATGTATAAGGCAGACTTTGCACCCCCCCCCCCTCCTTCTTTGTGACTAGGGGGGGCGGCCGCCCTTTGACACCCCCCTCCCCCCGGCTCACGCCTATGGCCTAGTGGTTAAGTGGTTAAGTCGCTCGCTAGCTTCAGACCATGGAAGCGCAAGTTCAACAGCAAGCTTGCCAAAAAAAAGTTCGTTGTAGTTTTTCTTTACGTAGAACATTGCTGCTATTTCTTCCTAATTCTTTCTGCAAAATGGATTATAGAGAAGGGGGAAATCTGAGGGGAAGGACTTTGGCCAGGTGCCAGCGTGAAGTTGTAACAGTTCAGCTGTTAGTGTGGTTTCCTACCACATTGTGTCGCGGCCCTTTTGTTACAGGAGAGAGAAAAAGTAGGTACTGTAGCATATGGGAAGTGATGGGGAGGGGGGGCGAGGTTGAGTTTCCGCTTGATGGCGCTGGTGTTGACGAGGCTGAAGCGAATGTGTCTCCAGTCGGCCAGTCTTCAAGAGTCACCGTGCCTCGAGCTTGCGCCGGAGGTGCCTCGTTATATCATCATGAGCCTGCAGCGTGCAAGAGGCGGCAGGCAAGGTTGTGCTGCTGCTACATCACTTTTCCTCGTGAGAAGGGCTTCCAGCAAAATTCACTGACAAAAACACAGGAAGATAAAAAGGTGAAGCTTGCACTAAGTCGCGCAAGGCTTCAAACAGCAAAGCTGGATGACTCTGAAGTCTAATCTGCTTGCTTCTGGGTTGTTGCTAGGCGTTAGCTAGGTGATGCTAGCTTGTTTCAGGTTGCTTCTGGGTTGTTGGTAGGCTTTAGCTAGGTGACGCTACGTTGTTTCTAGGTTGTTTCTCAGCGCAGAGAGATTCGAGTTAAACTACAGGCCGTCACAGGCACGACACGGATGTCCAAACTCCAGAGACACAAACTCGCGCTGAAATCGAGCGCTCGCACCTCCCGTAGATCTACGGGCACGTCGTCGTTCGCGTAGGGCTTCCATCGCTTCGGGGTCTTCTCGCAGCCGCCGTTGCCTTTCCCGTTCCCTAGTATTCTCTCGTTGTGTGTACCGCTGAAGCACTCCGTACAGATGCGTCAGAGAAGCTGAAACGTGCGGCCACGGTGTTTAGCACTGAGTTGATCCCGATGGTTTATTAAAGCTTTTCTCAATTTCTGGATACGTCTGTCTAGAAATCTTAAGTGCTGTTTGTCGCCCTTCTGTTGCCTTCTTCATTTTAGTGGACCAGCAGTGAGTAGTGGCGTTTGCCTAATTTCTGTGGCACATACCCGTTCATGATGATGATTCTTTTGTACACACCAAAGGGCACACTGATGGTGTCGTCTTTCTTCCTGTGTCCATGTCAGTGCGTATTGCTGGAAACCCTCCTCACGATGTGCAACGAACTAGCTCAGGCAAGCACCATTCAAGTCCCATTTCCTCCCTCTCCTTCCTGCAGAGGAACGCGACGGCGGCAGCAGCTCGGCAACGGTCGCCCCATCGGCTACGTCAGCCAGCGCCACCGCTGGCGCCACCAAGAAAAAAGGGGGCAAGGGAGCACTTTCAAAGGAGCAGGCCGAGCCCACAACAGTCAGCGACTCTTCTTCAAAGGAAGTCCACAATGGAGGGCAAGGGTGAGTCAGCGTGAGGTATGCAGAGTCGATGTGTTGTTGTTGTGTGGTCCAGTTTAGTATGCGAGAGTTGCAAAGCGCAGGACAATTTACCACGCTGCCGTACTTGCCAATTACTGCAAACGAAGTACGCGGGTCGCCTCCGCGAGAAGGGAACGCGAGAGACCCCCACGCAGGGAACAAAAGGCGTGGTTGCGTCGTAGAAGAGCAGAGCCTCCAAAGGTGCCCCTTCGCGCGGAACAAAATGGAAGAGATTCGAGCTGAACGCGAAGCGTATATATAGTCGCGGATATGGTGCGACGCTATACACACGGCTGCCTGGTCTCAGTGTTATTGTTTGGCATCCGCGCACGCCCTTTAAAAAACTAGAACAAGTTGCTGACCAGTGTCACCACTGGGTTCCTTAATGCCCTATCAAACATGTAATATCTTTCGAATTTCAGTTATGCGTTTTCTTATGACATGTAAGTGCTGAAATGCCTTTCGAATGCATTCGTCTTTTCTTTTCCGGATTCCCATCAGCGCTGTTTGGGAGCCAACCGAAAGGTGTGGAAAAAAGGCCAAAGGTGAGAGTCTCTGGGCACGTATTAGTCGACATGTGGTAACGAAATCAAGCAGCTGTACATTGAATAACCGAGCTTGCGCACACAATGTCTGTTTCTAGGATACGCGAAGAGAGTGCCACGTGCCTCAGGCCGGCGGGTCGAGCGAAGAGCTTCTGTCAGAGCTTGCGGAAAGGCAAGAAACCATTCTTTTCTCCACTTCTACGGATAACAGCAGTTATGGATGTCGTGGTTACAGAAACAACTAAGAAACCAAGTGCGAGATGAAAATTGATCAAAACTGACCTTTTATGACTACGATGAAGGAGCCTGCATTCAAAGAAATCTTTTATCGGCATTGCTTCGGCAGCACTGCTTGTTGAGAGACATGTTCTGGTATTTATTAAATGGTAAAGAGCTAAATGGAAAGAGGGCAAAGAAATCTTTAAACTTTGGCAAACACACCATCGAAGCATCCGAAAAGTTATGCATCCTCGAAAGTGTGTGGTCGTGTGACAGCCTTTTAACAAACAGCAGTTTGCAGGCTCCTATATTTTGTGGCGAGCTCACTGCGGCATGTCATCTCAGTATTAATTCATATTGAAGGGAAAAAAGCACGTCCGAGGATCTGTCGACTCCTCTTGGTGCTAGGAAATGAAAAATTAAAGTTTAGTCGCAGGTTAAGCAGTTGAAACATGACGCACAGGTAAAATGGAAGTGAGGGTGGTTGAATTGAGTATGTAATAGTACCTGCGCTGGTTGCTGTACTATACACTGCACGAGAGAATCCTTTAGTAGAGCAAGGATTGATAGCTCCGTGTTGCCTTGTGATACTAACGGCAGGTGGTGGCAAAAAAAAAATTGTCACAAATGCAAGGACACCGGGCGCGCGTTACGATGGCTTCATCATTATGGACACTGTGATTCTGATCTTTTTTTGGTATGCCGTACAGGAATTCTCGCCACGAAGCCTCTTCTAAGCAATGAAGGCAAACACAATGCTGGCAAGAGTGCGCTTAACTGGGCTGGTTGGTACATGATTAACAAGAGAGCAAACAGCGCTAAACACGGGACGGAGAACAAGAACGACAGACAAAAGCGCTTGTGTCTGTCGTTCTTGTTCTCCGTCCCGTGTTTAGCGTTTGCTCTCTTGTTAAACAATGCTGGCAATTGCTGACAATTACTGGCAATTGCCCTTCCAATTGCTAGCCTCCTGACTAGCCCCATTGGCAGAGCTACCACCCCGCAATGTTATTAGCCCAGATCTGAACCCTAGACCAGGACTACTTTCTCGTCAACAAAGAACCCTTTCTTTCTGACGAAACCGTATATATTTCCACGTAGCTTTGTGCTTCACACTGGCAAACGGTAATTTTCCTTTGCATAACCGTTCATCCATGCACAATGAGCCCTGAGCAAGTTCTATGAATGCGATTTGTAAATCATTATTAGCGCCGAGCGGCGGGTGTGATTAATACAGATGAATTGTTCATATACGTTAGACGAATGAAACTGTTTACACTTTTCATCAATAAAATTAAATGGCAAATTTACAGACTGCATTGTGAGGCCAAGCAACGGCCAATTAGCAATCTGCAAGAGTTCGTGCACCAGCCAGCCAGGCTTATGACCAGAAATGTTTTTCGAAGGTTTTTGTACTACAAGCTGAAAGTGACCCCCCAAAAAAGTGCAGTTAGCTTTGGAAATCCATTCCTCATGTTTCGAGGCTGGGCCAAGTCAATTTTGTGAGTAGCCCATGTTTGTTTTGAACGTGGTTGCAGTCAGTTACCAAGTATGACAAAATCCATTTCCATAATAGGACATTTCAATTTTGGGGGTGGGCCATATCAATTTTAGAGTTGAAAAGAAAAACGGATTTAATTTACATTGAAACGTGACGTCATAACTTGGTGACGCTTGTTTTGGGGCCATTTGTAACCTGCTTGGTTTTTAATGCTTTTGAGTGGCGATACATGTAATGGTACCAAAAGGGCTATTTCTTTGATGGATTACACTTTTGAGGAGCTTGAGTAAAAGAGATACACTAGGAAACCTGGAGTTCCCCACAATTATCGATTGCCTCTTTTTTTTTCCCTAATGTGTTCCTCGAGTTCGCCTTCAGTGTCAATTGTTACCCTGTTTTCATGGTACACTTATCGTGCTTTAATGTCGCTAGGTTCACTATAAAGCGGGCCGACACCGTAGAAAATGTTCCAATGCCTTACAAATTTGTGTTTAGAATCTACAATAGCATTCATGTGTGTGTGTAGGGCACTTCTACGATTGCTTTACCCGTTTCATGAGATATGCACCGTATTGCTGCCTTTGCAAAATATTGCACGCCTTTGTTGAATGCAGACCACTGGTTTCAGTGTTCATCTGAAGTGATCACTGACCAATCGACGGTTACGAACATTTCGACATTGAGGCACGATAAACATGCCTATGCAAGAGGCATGTGTGCACCAAAGATGAAGTGTTTAAGCTTCATACAGCTCAGTACAGCATGTCTGCGTTACATAGTTTCTTGAAAACTATGTGCCATCAAATTACATATATAGTATTTATCGTTCACAGAAGCATCTACATAAAAAGACCGCGCCCACAAAATCCAGCATTACGTGGCCACGCACTTCCGTTTTGGTTTCAGCACATAAGTGTCGAGCTCGAGCGGGTCAGCTGCAATGCCAATGCTTGTGTCCCCGTTTACTCAACCAGTCTCAATAGCGCACAGCATGCACAGGGCTTCTGTTCATCTGCTCGTCTATTTCTACAATCACGTTTAACCTCGGTTTAGCGTTCGGATTAAAAGTGAAACATAATTATAGAAAATTGTATCTGGGCCACAGAGAACAAAACAGCACACTGTCAGTACTTGCGAAGCATGGCGTCGAAAATGTTGAAAGGGCTGAAACATTGGCGAGTTTTGTAACGTTTCACTATGGTACTTGAAGCTTACAAAGATGACAACATGTGTGTGAAACTTTATTGAGAAAAGTTCGTCGTGAAGCCACCAGTGCTCCAGAAATAGGAGAAAAGACTCAGAGGAAACGCCCTGTTGTCATCCCGTATGTGCACAGAGTGGCTCATTCGCTAAAGAACGTGGCCTCTCGCTTTGAGGTCCCTGTCGTGTTTTCGGCACCTCGGAGGCTTTCACGCATTTGTGCTCGTTAGAGCGGCGCGCCAATGGCAGAGTGTGTCAAGAAGCACACAAACTGTTTTTTGAGGTGTTCAGTAGGCGTTGTCTAAGAGATACCGCTCAGTTGTGGCAAGGTGTACATCGGCCAGTCGGGCCGGTGTATAAATGATCGCCTAAAGGAGCACGCGTTATCAATGAGGAATGGCACATGTTCGCATTTGCCGCATCATTGCAAGAAATGCTCGTGCGAACCTCCGTTGAAATGTACGACTATCTTACGAAGAAGCAAAGACAAGGTGGCACGTGAACTAGCGGAGGCGATGTACATTAAGCAATTCGGAGACCAATGCATCAGCGTGCCGTCCTTGTCGCTTTTTGAAAACGAGTTTGTCTTCCTATCTGAGAGATTTTGATGATAGGTCTTTGTGCATTTATTGTTGTTGTTGTTGTTGTGTGTTGTACGCATGCGTGAGGGTTCCAGAATATGAGCGTCGATTTAATAAAAATCAGTTGCGAGTGTGCGCTTGTCCGCGTTACTTCTACGTCCTCGTTCTTGGTTTGCGCCAAGGCCCCGCCACGGTGGTCTAGTGGTTATGGCACTCGACTGCTGACCCGAAGGTCGCGGGATCGAATCCCGGCCGCGGCGGCTGCATTTTCGATGAAGGCGAAAATGTTTGAGGCCCGTGTACTTAGATTTAGGTGCACGTTAAAGAACCCCAGGTGGTCGTAATTCCCGGAGCCCTTCACTACGGCGTCTCTCATAATCATATCTTGGTTTTGGGACGTTAAACCCCAGATATTATTATTATTGGTTTGCGCCAACGATTTTCTAACTAGCTCATATTTCAAAAGGTTCTCAAAAAGCATTAATATATGAAGACTTGATCCCTGCGACTGATTGTTCCATGAAGAAATTTGGCACGTTTATGGACTGTCTACAATATGTGTTGATTTAAGGTCCTAGCTTCATCGTACGTGCTTCTTTTCGCAATGCAGGCCCGTCAGTTCACGCGCAGGAGGAGCTCGACCTCTATCACGCGCTCGAGGCTCCGGAGGGCGCGCGAGATCGGTCGCCAGGAGCGGGAGAGCGGGAACATCGTGAGTAAAATAGCGCCCTTGCCTCATATATATATATATATATATATATATATATATATATATATAAGATTAACCCCTGTCCCGTCGCACCCTCCGTCGAGATGATGATGGCGTCAGGTGACGGCTCGAAGTCCTTGGAACTCTCGCGGCAGATTCCCAAAGCATGTGCCGCAGTGTGGATCTATATAATTTTTTTCACACCGAACTCAGTATGTCAATGCTAACGATTATTCATCGATATACTCTTTCTTCTGTTACGTCCAGTGTACCACAGGGGCCTTTGCTGGGCCCTTTGTTGTTTCTTATTTACATAAATGACCTCCTTACACTATTGTTTCTTCATCAATTAAGCTTTTCGCAGATGACTGTGTTATTTATCGCAAAATAAGAAATTCCTCTGATTCACTAAATATCAAAGATGATCTTAATCAATATTTCCTATGGTGCGACAAAGGGCTTATGGAACTAAACATTAGTAAATGTAAGGTCATGAGAATAACCCGACGCGCACACTTATAACCTTAAAGGAGCCGCCTTGAATTCCGTTAACTCTTACAAATACCTTGGAATTATTATTACTAATGACCTTAAGCCTGTTTCACATGACAACGATCTTGCTCCAAGAGCGGAGCGGCTGCCGTCGCGGGAGCCCAAAACCAGTTTCTAGAGCGTCCGTTCGTCGCAGCGATGGAGATCGCCGGATTTGGAAAAATTCGCTCGTGGCAGTGCGTCTGCCCAAGGTCGACCAATGGGGGAGCAGTGACGTGGGGAGCACTTGACTGGACGCGTGGAGTCGAGGAGCGGTAACGCGGTTTGGGAGGAACTCGCTTTCCTAGCGGACGACATCCGCTGCAACGAGCTGCTCTCCACTGGCAGTGTACAAGTGCCGTTCTCTTCCTTTTGTTGTTCTCCATGGTGCTGCCATCAAAGCAGACACATCGCTTGCACGTGTCATTTAGTTCTTTTGCATTTTTATCGAATCCTGGCACCAATATAGGTCCGGACAGGGGGACCCTATGGCACACCGCACTTGTAGTTCGCAGCATATGTTGCTATTTTTTCTTGTTCACTACTCTGACCCAGCGCGTTCAAATGGCTTGCTGTTTTCTTGCTTTGAGTGGTCACGTACCCCGATGACAAGTGCCGCCGACTCTTTACTGGAATGCCTATAGGCAAAAAGAGAGACGAGCTCCTTCACAAACCCACAATATCATCGACTGGGCTGCTTGCATCCGATTGCCGGCCCAGACGGCGCACGAACGCCTTGCGGCATTCGAAAACAAAAGCCACCTAAAGCCCTGTGAAAGCTTAAAACCACGATACACCAACTCTTTTTTTTTTTTTGCTTTTCCATGGTCACGTGTATGAGCCCACAACAAGACTTGCGTAGTGAAAAGAAAGCTGGAATACAAATAAACATGACTACTAAAGTTGCTTAATTGCACTCTGATATACTGTATATTTACATCATTCAAGGTTTAGACGCGTGAAAATCCAGCACCGACGTAGAAGGCTGGTGAAACTCGCAACCCAAGCTCACCAAAACAAGCGAACTCGGAGAAAGGGAACCCGCGGGTAACGGACGCTCTCCACAACCATCGCGGCGCAAAAGAGGTGCATGTGAAATGAAGCCGCGTCCGCGCGTCCTGGTGATGCTCGATCGCCGCGGACCCCGCCGCTCCGTCGCTCGCATGTGAAACAGGCTCTAATCCATCCAAAACTACAATATGCACTGCAGACATGACTGAATAGCGCAATAAAAACCACAGACGAGGTAGAGAAGACAGCAGTGCTGGGCAGTATCGAAGATACATGTATCTTCGATACTATCTTAGACACTCTTTGGGTATCTTGTATCTGTATCGCGATACGTCTCGCAAAACGAGTATCTGTATCTGTATTTCCGATACATTCGATAATGTATCGTGTATCTTAAGATACAAGATACTCCTATAGAAACACCACCGTACGAAACAATAATCGCTGGCTCAACTCCGCTTCTCAAGCTGGTACTGGTGCCTATAAACCGCGTGAATAAAGCTAAGCGCAGTGGCATAATTTTATTTTTCCGCCAGAGTCCACCAGTGAGGGCAGGCGATGACGTGTGCGCGTCCCTTTTGGTGGAGCAGAGCAACATGACAGCGCTCGCTTAGTCTCGACAGAACAAGCGCGCGAACGTCTATGCTTAGCTCACGTGCCTTTCTTTTCTCTTTTTTTTTTCTTTTCTCGTGTGCCAGTGCCATGATACTTACCCTTACCCCCTGTCTAGCGCCGCGTACCACAATGCGTGGAGTGATTATCGCGCAAATTCTGATGCCGCTCCCCTGCGTAGTGCTTCTTTACGAAATCTGAAGCATAGGGTTGCTTTGCGCCTCGTGGCTTTCACACTTCACCGATTTGAAGGATATTGTGGATGTAAGTTCGACTTACATGAGATTGACTTATGCGCAAATAAGATCCTAACTATAGCACCACTTGTGCCGATGCTAGACCTAATAGATGAAGCGTTTACCTAGCAGAAGATAGCTTCGTGTACCTATCTTTTTCTTCCTGCTGTCGATCGAGTCCCGGTCGCAGCGGTCGCAGTTTCGATGGAACCGTAAATACTTGAGGCCCGTGTACTTCGATTTAGGTGCACCTTAACGAACTCCAGGTGGTCGAAATTTCCGGAGGCCTCCACTGTGGCGTCCCTCATAATCGTACAGTGGCTTCGGGACGTTAAACCCTAACGATTATTATTATTACTATGTTCCTGCTATCTTTATTCAAAGAGTTTTTGAAATCGTAATTTGATTGTTAGCACACGTGCTTTCTTAGTTGTCCTTCTTTTGCGTCCCGTACATTACCTAGGGCTCTGAACAGTTTTTTTGCGGTCTGGTCACAGCAATATGCCTCTTGTAACGTGCTGCGAAAATAAGCTCTCTGCTTTATTCTTATTTTGAACTGTCTGCTTTATTTCTGCTACTGTTTATGCGTTTATATTTCACTTGAGTTTACTGTTCTGCCAAGGCGATTTTGAAAGCAAATATGTAATTATGTGGGCGCGAAGTGAGTATACAGTACCAAACATCCTGCTTATTGCTTAGCAAAACAGCGAAATTGAGCTTGCAGTATAATTATGGAAATAATTAGGTGCCAAATTAAAGTTGTTCGGAAAGGGATTCGAGAAACATTGCGATACCGAATGACCTGTTTTTCTCATGAGCGTCCCAACAAGCCGTTTCAGTCAATTTTTCATAGGCACTAAATATTTTTATTGCCTTACATTAACAAGTAAGTTGGCGATACTTCATGCTTACTTGACATAACTATTAGGGGTGCCGCCTGTATCGTGTTTCAGTACTTCTTCACGATGAACGTTTGATACAGAACGGATTTTCTATTTTATTTACATATATTTGTCTTCCTTTTTTTAGGCCACCTAATTTGTTTTTCTTTTACTATTACTAATCGCCAGGTAATCAGAGCTATATGTGGGTATTGCGTGAATAATAGCGGTGTTCTGCAACGATTTGTGCAACTATCTGCCACGCGCTCTTATTCCTTTATTTTGGTGTGATCGGGTTTAAAACGCAAAAAAAATTATTAGGATGCTCGGCTCAAGCCACACCGCGATGTTTCGGAATCTTCGCGGTTGTTTCAGATTGCCCTGTTAAGATTACGTGCGAATCCCAGCCGCGGCGGCCACATTTCGATGGAGGCGAAATGCTCGAGGCCCGTGCACTTAGATTTAGGTGCACGTTAAAGAACCCCAAGTGGTCGGAAACCGCAGGTGGTCGAAAACGCCGAAGTGGTCGTTAACAACCCCAGGTGGCCCTCCACTACGGCGCCCATCACAACCATATCGTGGTTTTGTGATGCAAAACCACAACAATTATTATTAAAATTATGCGCAGGACACGAGCACTGTATGTAGTTCATTCGAAAGTTTACGCGAGCACGAGCGGTAACGCTGGAAGGTTCGATCGCTGATGTGACCACGCGTTCCGCCGATGATCAGAATACCGAAGGCCAACGACATTTATTGCCGCTATCAGTGTACAGCAATATTTTGCTTGTACATTGAGTTACTTAGTTTTCTGGGCACAAGTTTGCCCAATGAGCAGTTTCGTTTCTACCAGAGTGACTGCCGCCTTCTTCATCGTCACCATTACGTGATAATACAATAGGCATTTCTGGGGTGCACATGTTCTCTCGTTGAAGAAAAATTGTTAAAAGATTGCACGTGAGTGAGCATATGATAACGAACGTGTTACGCCAGCAGATAAGTAGAGCATGAAAAGTCATTGCAGTTTTATGAGCTCTGTATATGTATACACAGTGCGTCACGAAAAATGTCGCTGGCAGTGTTGTCGCTGCTGTACACCGGTGATTCGGTATTGCGTAAACGGGCTTTTACATACAAGGTAAAGCTACACACCGGTACTTGCGCCATCGAGCGAAGGCTTCTTATTGAAGTTCTTGTGATTAGATGGCGACCGGCTAGCTGGTCGGCAAGCTGAGCAGCGACTCCCATCACTTACAAAAATGACAAGGAAGAGCCGCTGTCAGTGAGCAGCTGTCCTGTTAAGCAGCCGAAACAAACCCCAATAAGTTCTGTCGGCAGTAAACTAATGCACTTTGAGCAAGAAGGACAATACTTTTGAGATACTAACAGATATTTATCATTAAAGAATTTTTCAAGCAAACCTCTTTGTGCATACGCGTCCGCTACTATATTATGGGGGTCTATAATAACAAATTTGCGAATGTATCGAAGTATCTTAAGATACAATTGGCAAGTATCGTATCGGATACAATTATTGCGGTAGTATCTTGTATCTGTATCTCCAATACTTCTTGCCGCAGTATCTTGTATCGTATCGCGATACAATTTCACAGTATCTTTGCCCAGCCCTGGAAGACAGACAGGACGGAGCGTTTTGTCTACCTTGTCTGTGGTTTTTATTGCTCTATTCAGTCATGCCTGCAGTTAATACGCACCAGCTAGCCCAACTCACGTCTCTCATTACAATATGCATGCAGCATTTGGGACCCCCAGTCAATCCATACTAATCAACACACTCGAATCTGTTGAGAATCGCGCCGCCCGGTTTATTAGGGGCGAAGCACCTTAAAGCGACCCTCTAACACTTCTCCAGACCTCATTGTTATAGATTTTTTTACTTGCGGGTTGCGTAGACTGAAGGCTGAAGAGATTAGTGCAACAAGAACGGCAGAGATAGGGGCACGCAGTCCGAAGTTATTCCGGCCTAGAACACTCAAAATACAATAAAATAGAGGCCTACCGTCAACTCGATTTTCGCGGGGTCACCTGACCACGTTTCACTCACCCTGTGACGTCTGTTGGCGCCCCAATGAAATGAACTGAAAGATCCTACGTACGGGAATCTTGCATGCAATGTTGCCCATTCTTTCCAATGTAAGGATGACGCCGTTGCGATATTAACAATGTGGTGCATGAAGAGTGACCTGCACGTGCGAAACGAGGCAGATCGTGAACGCCTCTATCATGGTTTGTAGTTTTAGTCATGTTTCTTGTTGCGACGGCGTATATATCAACGTTCTTGCATTTTAACACGAAAGTGTTTTATGCCGGGGTCCACCAAGACTTCAGTGACGTATTTCCGTCACGGAAATGACGTCGTAAAAATGTACACGATCAGATGGCAAAGAAAAATATTTCCGTCAACGGGCATCGAACCCACGACCGCTCGGTCCGCAACAACAGATGCCGGGCGCGCTATGCACTACGCCACGGTAACCGACTCTAGAGGCTTTACAAACGCGCCTTTTATATCTGCCACTCTCCCAGTCGGTGGGGTGGTGTTGCCCTCTGGCAGCGGCAAAGTAAAGTAATTGATTATTACTGTGGCCTCCGCTTTTAGTTCCTGCAACGCGTTACACGTTCGTCCCATTCGGCGCGTTTTCAATAGAAGTGCAATTTTGTCAATTCCGGGGACGCGTTTGGCAACGCAAAGCTGCGGACGCACTTCACGTCGGCTCTGCCTTTTATGAATGTTTTCCGCAGACTTATCGTGACAAATACCCGAAAATCAACCACCATCGGATAGCGCCCATCGACCCGAGCCCTTGGACACCGAGAACCTTGGTGAGCGACATTTTTCGAAGCTTTTTCGATGTGAAAACCACCCGAGCTGCGTGTGTGCACAGCTAAGCCTAACGCTGACCAGGCGGACATCGGCCTCCAGCAGGGTGAAAAACGGTGACGGAGAAAACCAGGAGATCGGAAGCACCTCCGAAATGGAGGTATAGATGAATCAGAAGTGGGAGACACTCCGAGTGACAATTCCGGAGAGGACAAAAGCGATTCTACGAGACGCGCCGAGGACGGCGACGCAGAGGGATGGATCGAAGCTACGTACAGAAGAAAGGACCACGCGAACCGTAACGAAGAGGCAGAAAAGCAAGGCACCCGCTCGAGAAGCCCGACGCGCAGAGGCGGGAAGAGCATAATGAACAAGATTTTACGAGCAAGCAAGATGCCCAGGCTACCTAGAAACGACATCAAGGTAGTCGTCAGACCAAGAGACGGGCTGAACATCAGAAACACGTGCAGAGCCAGCCTCGACGAAGCGATACGCCATGAAGCAGGAGTGAGCAGCGACGAAATTGTCACGATCTGCCCCAAGCCCATGCAAAATATCCTGGTGATAAGCACACCGGACGAGAAGACGGCGACGAAAATTGTCAAAATCAAGAAATTAACAATCAACGAGAAGAAGTACGAGACCAACGCGAACGTCTCGGCGCCATTAGAGATGGCCAAGGGGATAATCCGCAACATTCCATTGAAGTACACACAAGTCCAGCTCATGTACGCACTGGCGAACGCGAGGAACCCTTCGCTGGCGTACGCCAAGAGACTGGGCAGCACGACCACAGTAATACTACTGTACGAAGGAAACAGGGTCCCCATGTGCGCGTACTTCAACAGCATCATGATGAGAGTTTCCCTCTACCGGAAACAAATAGACTTTTGTAAAGAGTGCGGCAGGCTCGGCCACAGACCCGACGTGTGCCCAAGACCGGACGACAAGCTGTGCCCGGCGTGCGGCGCGAAAAACCCTGCCGAAGACCATGAATGCACGGCCAAGTGCAAGCTCTGCGGAGAGGCGCACCCCACGGCAGACCGGACTTGCAGGGCTAAATTAAAGACGCCGTACATGGTAAAACAAAGAAGATGGACAGCGAGAAGAAACGAGGAAGAACTCCAGCGGGTAGCCGGCTCCCATGACTCGGACACCTGCGGAAGCAGCAACGCACAACCACCCCCTGCATCCACATCAAGGTCCAGATCAACATCCAGGTCCCAGCCGGGAGCGAGATGCCGATCAAGCTCGAGGTCAAGGTCCAGAAGCAGAGCCAGGGCCGAGCGCGGGTCGAGATCCGCCTCAGAGGGGAAGAAGCCCGAAGCGATGGGGAAGAAGCAAGAAGAGCAGAAGACTCCAGACAAGGTGAGCTGCTCAGACAGAGTGGCCGATCGCGAATCGGGAGGGTCCGGCAACACCACTAACGATAGGTTAATTACGAAGACATATAGGAACGCGTGGAGCAATATAGGACGGAAAACAAGCCACTCCGGCAGGAGCTCGAAAAAGCAAAAAAACAGAACAGCGAATCAGCCAAAAAAATAGACCAACTACAGAAAACGCTTAATGAAATACTCACGAAAATGCAGACACAGTCGTCACCTCCGTCTAACGCCGTCGCTGCCGTCTCCGCCGCATCCACCAAAACCATGGAGGAGGAGAAGGTGGAAATGGTAGAAGAGGTAGCACAACAACCGGGCGCCAAGCGAAAGATACCGGTGACCAAGTCTAAAGAACAGGACGGTTCAGAACAGGAGGTCAAGAGGCCTCGCCCTAGCACAAAGAAAACAGATGTCCTCGAGGACATGATAAACAAGCTCTCAGACAAAATGGAGAAAATGTTCGAGATGCTGGTGGTACGAATTAGCGACAGCGAGGCAGAAAGGAAGGCGCAAGCCCTAATGCACGACAAGCGGCTCGAAGAGCTGGAGAAAAGGATCTCGTAGAGATGGCGGGCACCAAAAGGGGAAGACTCGTCATCTGGCAGTGGAACTACCGCAGCTTTTCAAATAAAAAAGCAACGATGGCGCAACACATCAAAACGACCACAAAAAGAAAAAAGCCTGACGTAATAATTATCCAAGAGACATTCGACCACGCCAAAATTGCCGGTTACGCCACCCACAAACAACGTACAAAAGGAAAGGGGAGGGACATAGTCGTGACCACATTAGTCAAGGAAGGACTGGTCGCGATTCCGCGCGTAATGAAAAAAATCACGGACATTAGCCACATCCTCATAGAAGTCCTGCCACGCAGCAACAGGGAAAGCAACACTTTCGTCCTGAACGTATACAGCAGCCCGTCTAAAAAGGGCCTAAGACATAATTTTGAAGAATTAATTAACGAAACGATGACCATCACGGGCGACAGCAGGCTCGTCATCGGAGGTGACTTTAACGCTCCGCACACGAAATGGGGATATGGGCACTCGTCAAAGAAGGGAAAAGACCTGGCCGACCGCATTGAAAAGGCCTGCCTAACTCTTCTCAACGAGCCGGCCTCGCACACCAGAATCGGTGCGGGCCCCCATAGGGACACCACACCGGTCTTAACGCTGTGTAAGAAGCCGGGAGAATCACCTGGGAGAACACTTTCGAGGACCTGGGGAACGATCACAGGATCCTGAGCATCGCCCTAGGAGAACCTCCCGCCATAAGTAGGAAACACAAGGTCAGGCTTGTAGACTGGGAGAAATTCCGCAAAAGCAGAGACGAAAAAGAACAGGGACCCCTCAGAAACATAGAAGAATGGAACAGGGAGCTGCTATACGAGACATAGAAAAGGCCACGACCGAGATGGAGTGGGATGACTGGTGGGCTCGACGAGAAGCAGAGGACGACGATGACGCCGGCGGCGGTGGTCATTCACCGCGGATGGACAGCAGACTCGCACACCTTGTAGAAGCCAAAAAATCCATTCAGAAACGCCTGTACAGGCAAAAACACAACAGAGATCTACGGCGAAAAATCGCGGAACTAAACAAGCACATCGAAACACACTGCGCCCAGCTATGCAATCAGGAATGGGACGAGGTGTGCGACGCTATGGACGGTAACATCAACACGGGCAAGACGTGGAAGATCCTCAAGCACCTGCTCGACCCGACGGCCACCAAGACGGCAGCGAAAGCGGAAATGACCAAAATCAGACACAAGTACAAAGGAAACATCCGTGAGATGGGTGACCAAATTGTCAAGCTGTACCTCGACAGATCCCCAGCAGTCGAACACCGGGACTACTCGGGCTCTCCCAACGAGCATCTTGACAGAGACTTCTCCCAGCAAGAAATCAGGGCAGTCCTGCAGACCATCAAGACTAAGTCAGCTCCAGGTCCCGACAAAGTGACCAACAAGATGCTCCGGAACCTGGACGACCAGGCAACGAGCCGTTTGACAGACTATATCAACGAGTGCTGGCGGAACGGGAGGATACTCGACGAATGGAAAAGGTCCGACGTGATCCTCATCCCTAAACCGGGTAAACCCCTAGAAATACAGAACATGCGGCCCATCTCCCTCACTTCCTGCGTCGGTAAAGTGATGGAACATGCTTGCCTGAATAGAGTTAACGGCTACCTGGAGTCTAACAACATATACCACAGCAACACGATCGGCTTCAGAAGAAGGCTCTCTACACAGGATGCCATGATACAACTCAAGGAGCAAGTCATAGACACCACTGGACGAGGCCTGAGGGCGATACTCGGACTAGATCTAAAGAAGGCTTTTGATATGGTCTAGCACGCGGCCATCCTCGATAGAATATCGCAATTCGGCCTGGGCGAACGAACGTACAATTAAATTAGAAATTTTCTTACGGGAAGAAAAGCCAGGATCAGACTGGACGAGGAGGAGAGCATCCAGGTGAATATGGGCAGTGCGGGGACACCGCAAGGGTCCGTCGTGTCACCGATGCTCTTCAACCTCATCATGATCGGATTATCAGAAAAATTAGAGCGAATTGAAGGTATTAATCATACAGTTTATGCAGACGACACTACGATTTGGACCACGAAAGACGCAAGCGAGGGCGAGATGGAGAACAGACTTTAAGAGGCGGTGGAGGCAGTCGAGAATCATCTGGAGGGCACAGGACTGGAATGCTCGCCGGGGAAGTCGGAACTGCTACTATACCGCTCCAAGAGACTGGGCACACCATCCAGAGACGTGGCAGAACTACACAAACGGGGAATCAGATTAACCACTAGAAATGGCACGGAGATACCCGTGGTTCAGAAGATCAGAGTCTATTTGGTGTTCAGTGAAAACAGCATGCTCAAGAAAAACTAAACCCAATAATAACCCCTTTTGTGATGCAACGCCGTGATTACTTCTAAGCTTACATTTATCCAATCATAGGCTGCGCACATCTTCATCATTTCCGCCCGCAATAGTTCTGGCGACCGCCACTACGCGTTGATACGGTCGGCAGCGATGTAGGCGCGCCAAAAATGTTTTGTTAAAGTCCAACTCCGGCGATATTTTGGCCATATCAAACTATTGGTGCTTTTATGTTCCTGATACGCTCCTGTCACGGCTCCGATAGCAGAAATACTTGGCAAATTTGACAATAATTTTAAATGAGCAAGAAAGCGCAACACCGAAACCGAAACCCTACCGAGTAGTACTGCCTTCGCGTGACGTAGAAGTCGGCAAAAACCGGAAATCGTGCAAGGCATGCCGGTCCCGCCAGCGCGCAGGGGCGTAGACAGAAATTTTTTTCGGGGGGGGTTCAACCATACTTTATGTATGTTCGTGCGTGCGTTTGTATGTATGCGTGTATATATACGCAAGCAAAACTGAAAAACTTCGGGAGGGGGGGGGGGGGTTGAACCCCCCCCCCCCCCTTGGCTACGCCCCTGCCAGCGCGTAGTATGAAAGCTGCGAAAGCAGCGACGTGCAGACGCTCAGGCGAAAGGTGACCACGTCGCAACAGCCGTACCATGTCTGTGACTGACCGTGCTACGTGCACAAGCTCCTCGGACAGCTGCGATCCGGACGCATTTGGAGGCCCCCTAAATTGCCATTCCTCATCGATGAAGTAGAACACACCCGTTCGGTTATTTGCTTGTTTGGTTGCGCATTCCACCGCCAGATGGCGCCACCTGTCCAGGCGGCTCAAGCTTGTGGGACCACGATCGGGTGAAATGCTATTGCTGAGAAGTTTGTGGACTAACTAAAACTTCTTAATATTGCTATGGGAAGAGTGCATAAGGTTCGCAATAGCGGCGTTAAAAATCGCGTTCGCAGGGCTGAAGGAATTTAACATAAACCAAGTACGAGCCACCTTTCACACGACGCGCTAGGTCCGGTCACGGTACATCCTGTATACGTTATGGAAAGTGTTTCCGTACGGTAATGTGCACGCTTAGCACATTGCCGTAATGTTCACGCATGTGCACTCTTCAGCCGGTGCGGTATTACCGCAGTTTCCGTGCGGTAAAGTGGCACTGCTAGCTAACACATTCTAATATCGAGACGTTAGCTCCGAGTGTTTCGTGACTGTTCAGGTAATTACTCGGGGAATCGTGTGCAACCACGACGCGACACCACTTGCCACCCATTGCACGCAGGCCCACAACGAACTTAAATTCGCACGCCGAACCAACAAAGCGTTGACCAAACAACACATGCGATCGTTGCCTTGTGGACAGCAGACGATGTAGTGGCACCTCGGTTCCGTCACTTCCGTTGCTTTGCCGTAAATGACGTCACACATACAATGTTGCCAATAATTGTGGGAAGACAGGTGGGAGAGTCAGGGTTTTCTATTTAATTCATTTGTAAGGAATCTGCGCATCTCTCCAGCCTGTAATTTAGCATAAATGACGGAAATGTGCAAAGAAGCGTACCCAGCGAATTTTATTGAGATCCATCGACCTCGAAAAACGCCGGAGTTGGCCTTTAGAGGGGCCCTCCAACACTTTTTTTGAAGCGCCTACATCGCTGCTAACCGCATCAACGCGTAGTGGCGCTCGCCAGAACTATTGCGGGCGGAAATGACGAAGATGATCGCAGGGCTATGATTGGATAAATGTAACCTTAGAAGTAATCACGGCGTTGCATCACAAAAGGGATTATTATTGGGTTTAGTTTTCTTTAGCATGCTTTTTTCACTGAACACCAAATAGGCGAACGATCAGAATTTTTCAGCTTTAAAACTGCAGCGCCCGGCAAAGAATGCGCTGAACGCCACGGCGCTGGAGGAAACGCGCTGGGGACGCTCTAGGCGCCGTTGTTTGAAGAAACTGAAAGGAAAGAAATGTAAGAGCGTTGCTTTAGACGCCGTCGCAACAAGAAAGATGACTAATGCCATCTTTGACAAATCGCACCGGTGTGCACCGGGGCACCCAGGCGCTACGACGATTGGACGAAACGGCGCACCAGGGCGCCCCGGTGCGCACCAGTGCGATTTGTCGAAGATGCCATAAAACTACAAAACTTGATAGAGGCGTTCGCGATCTGCCTAGTTTCGCACGAGCAGTTCACTCTTCATGCACCACATTGTTTGTTGCTATCGCAACGGCGTCGTCATTACGTTGGAGAGAACGGACAACATTGTATGCAAGCTTCCCGTACGTAGGATCTTTCAGTTCATTTCATTGGGGCGCCATCAGACGTCACAGGGTGAGTGAAACGTGGTCAGGTGAGCCCGCGAAAATCGAGTTGAGGGTAGGCCTCGATTTTATTGTATTTTGAGTGTTCTAGGCTGAATAGCTTCGGACTGCGTGCCCCTATCGCTGCCGTTGTTGCTGCACTAATCTATTCATCCTTCAGTCTACGCAACCCGCCAGCAAAAAAATGTAAAACAGTAATGTCTTAAAAAGTGTTACAGGATCCCTTCAAGGCCGAGGCATGCCCGTCCATCCGTATGTCGGCGTCCGTGCTTACACACCTACTCGACCACTCGTCATGATTCACTTCGTGCAGTTGAGTGGTTTTAACAATAGGTTTAACAATACACTATTATCGATTATATTTGACAAAACAATATAAAACACCTTCAAGCACAAGCCCTTTATACTAGTCGGCGACTTCAACGTACATATTATGGACCTTAGGACCTATCTTTGTCGTTGACTCTCACTGTCCGGTTTCACGGTATATGGAAAACCTTTGCTATAGCCGAACCACGGTGTCAGAAAAATAATTTAGGTGTGGACACTCCGCCCGACGGCGCGTCCACATAATGTTCGCCTCTTTCCTCCTCTCGGCCCCCATGTCGCAGCGCCTCCCACGCAACCGCGGCCGGCGCATGTACTATAGAAGACGAGCTGCGTGCGTAGCGTCCGTAACGGCGTTGCGCACGTGAGAAGTCAGCGAGCAGAAAGACTGCTCACGCGCTCTAAGCAAGACGCCGCGCTTTTACGTACGCAACGCTGTTAAGGCCCGAACACACGTACGCGTTGCAGCGCGTCAACGCGTGACTTTTTGACGCGGCGCCGCGCCCTCTCCCTATGGAGAGGGAGGGCGCCCAGCTTCGCGTAGCCGCGCGCCCTCTCTCCCCATAGGGAGAGGGCGCGGCGCCGCGTCAAGAAGTCATGCGTTGACGCGCTGCAACGCGTACGTGTGTTCGGGCCTTTAGGGACGCTATGTGCGTCGGGTGCGCCGTTTACACCGTGGCCGTATGAAAACTCGCCGTGAAAAAATGCAATGAGGTGAAAAAAAAATGAAGAAAAACGCGCGTTCGCCTCGTCGCAATAGGTTTCTTAAGCCCCCATGTCGCAGCGCCCCCCACGAAACTGCGGCCGGCGCATGTATTAAAGGCGAACATTATCTGGACGCGCTCTCCTTCGCGGCAGGCGGAGTGTCCACACCTAAATTATTTTTCTTACACCGTGGTCGAAACATATATGTGTGTATGTGGATAAAAAAAGATTTACAATAGATAAACATCAATCATAATTGTGACAGAACAATATAAAGCACCTACAAGCACAATCTCTTTATACTAGTCGGCGACTTTAACGTAGACATTATGGACCTTAGGGATTAGCTTTGTCGTCGACCATTTATGTCACATTATGTCACTTTATGTCACTTTATGTCACTCAATTTATATTATATGGGGCAACGCTCGGGTAACGTACGGTTGCTCATCCATACGATACCCAGAGCTTCACTCTAAAAAAGATAGGGCGTGCAAACACGGACACTTCGTGGAGATGCGTGGTTTTTTTTTGTTTTTTTTTTGTCCAATTACTCCCGCCACACTTTTGTATCTACAAGGAAGAACACATTACAACTGCCTGATCTGTCTTTACGTCGTAAATCTCGTTGTCTTTGCCTCTTTCACAAAATTTATCATCAAATGAAGAATTAAAAACACATATTTTTCTTCAACCTAAGTACATTACATCCCGCGTGGACCACAACGTTAAGATTAATTGGTGTCCCACTTTGGCGAACTAACCTTTATTACAACGGCTCTTTTATCCTCCAAACCAGCAGAGAATGGAACCGCCTTCCCACCACCATCGCTGCAATTACTGATACCAAATTCAAAAGTGCCATTCAAGATACGGTATTTTGTCAACTTCTATTTTCAGAAAACGTATTATTGCACACTTGTACATGCAGTAACCACTCCTTTCTGTAATTCTTTCGGGCTCTGAAAGTATTCGTAATAAATAAATAAATAAATAAATAAATAAATAAATAAATAAATAAATAAATAAATAAATAAATAAATAAATAAATAAATAAATAAATAAATGGAGCTATGGTTACAGTGCCTATATACGGGAATCCAATACCGTATCTCAAATCCGAATTAAAGCCGGTCCTATAGCATAACCAAAAGACTCTCGGAAGGCTAGGTGTAGTTACCTGCGTAAAAACTACGAACGACACAGCACAACAGGGGCACATGGACTTGCCGTCTTTGGAAGTTCGCGAGAGTGCAAGATAAAAAGAGACTTTACAAGAATGACTAAAGTACGGAAAAAAATGCGTGAGTAGAAGTTTTGTGTTGTCTAAAAACGAAGAAAATTGTTCGCGGCGTAAAAGCTAGGCTGCTCACTTTTTGTGAAGTAGGCGTTGTGTTTACTAAACGCTGTTATCCGATGCAGGTGACGCCGACAACACCGTCGATCATCGGCTTCATGTACCCGTTCCACCAGACGGAATACGAAGCTGACGAGGCCGCGGTGACGGTACACTACCCCGGCCGAAGCGGGCCGATGCCGTTCCAATCGCCGTCGAAGTCGGCACTGAAGAAAGTAAGTACAATGTCCCATTGCTGATTTGTTCTGTTTATAATTTTCAGCTCGACGCTCCCTTCGAAGAAACTTGTTGAATGGGTGAGCAAGATTTGATCTCCTACAATTAAATTTGCTTTGGTTATTCACTTAACACGCCTCATTTGCGTGACGCAAGAAATTCAGCGAATTCATTAAAAACATAGTTGATCCCTCTGTCATAGGAATCGGTATAACACGAAAGTAAAACCTGTCCCTAGAAAAGTATAGTTGAACGTTTACTGTACATTGATGTAAGAGAGCTTTCTTAATAGTGGTGTTTGGCAGCTATAGCGCCATTTAACGTGAATGCACCCAAGTTGACGCTTGGTGGCACATCTCCATCTCTACGACTAACGTCCATGATCGACGATTAGACAAACCTTTGTGGTAGGTGTAGTAGTTAACTGTGAGAGCGTAATCAGAGAAAACGGTGTGACAGCCAGAAGAGTGTCGACTAAGGTCGTCCTTTCCGCGGCATGTTAAAGAGTAAACAGAACACCACGGCCGGACTAGAGGGAAACGCAACACGCGTCGTGTCTCCCCTCAAGCCCGGTCGCGATTTTTCTCGGGGCGAGCGTAATGGCCCGCTCACGCTAGCAGCAAGCCTGCCGCAACGGCGCGGTGCCGCAGAACGTCGGCCGTCGCCGCAAGCGCGAGAGCTGTCCAGCGTGCACGGAAAGCTTCGCCGGCGAGGCAATCGCGCCTCCGAAAAACATGGTGGCACTGCCAAAAGCAGTTGTCGTCCATCTATCAAGTGGCCGCTTTGCGCTTTGTAGCATGTAAGCTCCGAAGAGATGCTTCCATTTGCTTTCATGTCCTTAAGCTTCGACAGCAAAGCATTCGTGCCGATTTGGCGCCATTTTGGAGAGCGGGACCACAACACAGCGAATTCCATGCGTAGCGCCATATTGGCATCGCGCGTCGCCCGATCTATCGCAAACTCGACGAAGCAACGTCCCTGGACTGCTATGCCAGCAGACGCTACAAAGAGCAAACGCGGAACTCCCGATACTCAGCCCGTCGGAGAGCGTGTTTCGCGTTTTTTCTAGCCTGGACATTTTCGCCGTTTTATTAGAACATCAAGAACACCTTGCTCATGCAAGTCCACAATGTATACGCTATATATACGTGCTGAGCAGGCTGCGGAAGCAACCTTGTCAGGTACGTACGCTGTTACATTTGTAAATAAAACGTCTCCGCTGTAGTACGCGTGAGTCGTAATTGCAGTGCAGCTCGCGAAAGAGTGAAACGATGCTTTGTTACCGCATATTACAAGTTGCGCACAAATTTTTGTGAAAGCTCGTCATTTTAACATGCATCGCATAATAATTAGAGTAGGCTTTGCGCGTAGTTTCGCAGAACGTAATTTTTGTTCGACGAGCGGTTTACAATAATGCGTCTTGCTCACAAAAGTGTGCTATCAGAGAGTATCACCTGCAGTGAGGTTCATCGATCCCTTTTGGAAGCTATCTGCGCGATTTTAATCCTGTAACGATGATGATTTACACGCGAAGCTATGCTACTCTTAGTTAAGCCGATATTGAAATGGGCGAAATCCAGCTGTTTCTTATTAAATGTGTGCTGTGTAAGTATGCTAAAAATTTAGCTGCTTGAGCTAGCGCTAGGCCTGCGACGTAAAGGACACTGGCGCGACTACTGTTTACTTGCGTGCCAATATATGTATTATGTGCAGCTGGATGCCCCGTGTCCAAATAAATTTGGGAACATCAAACACTGAAATGAAAGCACGAAATTCTGGCCAGCTGTTGAGGAACACCGTACCATTTACTACCTTTTAAAGGCTAAAGCTTGTAACCTTGAAGGCGTGGATGCCATCAAAAGCACTAGAGCTTCATACTACGTTTAAAGTGGCAAAGCATGCTGATTGCTTGTGCTTGAAAGCACTACCTTGCACTACATCTTCGTCAAAGGAAACGCTTAAGGGTATGAAGTGCACCCAGCTGCGTGTCACGCAAATTAGGTTCGTAAAATGAAATAGGTGGCCATCACACTGCAGAATACACGCAGCTTGTGTACTTACTCGCGCATTTTCACTCGGCTCCTAGTTTTTCTGCTTGAATCACAGTTATCCATTCGCGGCGAAGCTCAAAACTCCGTGCCGGCGCTATTCCCGTGGCGCGTCGTGATCGCCGCAGACAACGCTAAGTAATATCCTCCTGTTGCGCTGCTTGTTTTGGCATCCAAAGACGACGCAGTAGTGCCCAGACGAGCTCTTATACGCAGAAGCGGCGTGAACGGGTACTTTTTTGCACTTTAAAGCCTTAGAACTGCAGCTTGCGCTGTTTACTTGGTGCAACCTGCGCGCGCCTTGGCAGTCCGGCCAGCCCGGCGTCTGGGTGCGAGAGTATCCGCTCGGCTCGCCAGCAGCCTGGGTGCAAGACAGGCGTGCTCTGGTGTATAGACGATTTTCCGCAGCTGGTTTGTTCAATCAAAACCAGATGGCGCCACCGCACCGTGGCCGTCCCCCTACCGTGGTCGTCTCCATGGCCATCCCCGTGCCGTGGCCTTTGGCAGCGCTGCTCCATATGTCTCCATCCGCGTCGCGTCGTCTGCTCGGCGTTCCCATAGCGTCTGCGCGCACGCGAGTCAAAGCGAGCAGACGGCAACGACGGCAGCGCCGGAAAAGTAAACCTGGCGGCACCTGTGGATGCAGTTTCCTTCCGCCTCGCATAGATCACGTCGTCGTCCTGCGCTGTGTGGCCTGTAAGTTCAAAAACCTACGCATTTATTTGCGTTATATTCGCGTCCTGAAGCTTCTAGGGCAATGTACTCGTCGGTATTTTGCAGTGTTTCCAAGATTCATTCTTATATTGGCCGAGACAAGACTTAGCACGCATGGCTAAATAAACACAGCTGATCGCAATAATAAAGGCAAAGCATACCTGACGCTTTTTCTCCAGCGTGAGCTCACAGAAAGCGGTGGCCGATTTTGCCATTTATTTATTGCTGTGAGTGCAGTGGGCGAGTAGCAAGCGCGAGTTCGGATCAAAGCGGGCTGTCGCGTCTGCATAGGCGCTACCATGTCGGCTTGTAACCCCAGCTACTGGCGGTTGCTAATACAACGATTAAAGGCATACACCATAAATACGAAGTAGATTAACATATCGATTATCGTTGTGGCGTTGTACGTGCCAAACAAACACAAATGTCTCAACGTTTTTAACTTTGAGGCGATTGCATGTAGAACTATGTTTTGCTGCGCAAGCATGTCACTTGCTTACACCCTGCTGCAACCAGCTTGTGTGGTACGGCCACGGAGCAAGAATTCTTGAGGAGGCGAAACTGCGCTCGCTCGGGCGTCCTAATAAAGTCACGGAATCGGCCAGAGTGCTTACGCGCCCTCTGTCGTGAGAGTCCGCTAGCGAAGAAGGAAAAATGCGCGCGTCCCTCTCACCGCGCTCTCTGGCGAAGCTCGTCGGTTCAAGGCCATTCGTCGCCGATTCGCTGTTCGCGCTTCACGCCCTAATGGATGTGTTTTAACGCGATAGCGTTAGAGAGCTCGTGTCGCAGAAATTCCGGTGTCGGTGGCGGCACCATTGGTTGTGACCTGAAAAATCGAGAAAGAAGCAAATAAAATAAAGAATAAAATCTTCGGTCCCATTGAGGATCGAACCCGGGCCGTTCGCGTGGCAAGCAGGTGTCCTGCTACAAAGCCACGATGTCACTTGCAGATGCTTCAGAAAAAAACACTACATAAATGTCATGTAGTGAAAGAGTCTCCTTAACGCATTTTGTTCGGCAGGTGTCACGACAAAAACGAGCCCACTCGGCGATTTGTAGGCGCATTGGCGAGACCATCAAACTAAGTCGAAAAAGGACTCGATAGTGCAGCCATCGCCGCTAAAAACACACACGTTCAAACAGCTCGAAAAATGGACAACTATGTCCATCTAGCGGAAAACATATCAAGCCAACGCGGGCTTTCTAGAGGAGGCGTTGATCAAGCAAACAGCAAACGCTAGATAATGTACTGCCATCTGTGAGGCATTGTGAGAAATATGTCTCGACTCTTTATGACCTCCGAGATGGCGAGCGCGCGGCGTGCATCTTGGAGGCCATGCGATTCTTGTTTTAGATCGAAAACCTCTACCATTTGCGCGCGCGCGCACATGTGTATCTGTGTGCGTGTGTGTGTAACAATACAGATTAATAAGTATGCACTTAGTGGTTGAAGTGCGCACTAGGGGCCGGTTTCCCCATCGCGTTCAACTCTTAAAGGCGAAGCTTAAGGGTCCTCCAATTTTTTGTGCGTCCTCGCCGGCTCGAAATTTCAACGCGACAGCGTTAAAGAGCTGGTTTCGCAGAAATACCGGTGTCGTTGTCGGTGAGGCTAGCAATTGAGAAGGCGATGCGCACGGGGCCCGATTATGCTATCGCGTTCTACTCTTAAAGGCGAAGCTCAAGCGCACTCCAAGTTTTTTTCGATAAATTAACGAGAAAAATGGCGTCACATACAGGAAAATTACCAGCGTGATATATTTTGTACAATGCGAAAGCTATAATTTTTGATAACGTGAACTCAATGAGTTAGGTATAACTTATTTCAACGAATGATGGGATTTACCTTATATGCCATCAATTCAGATTTAGGTTGTTGCGGCGGCCTCATTTAGATGGAGGCGAAATGCTAAAGGCCCGTGTGCTTACATTTAGGTGCACGTTACAAAACCCCAGGTGGTCGAAATTTCACGTTGTCGTTTTTTGAGAACAGCAGACAAGTAGCTAGGACAGCGCGCGGAAAGATTGAAGGCGCGGCGTCTCGTAACAATACTGGCCGTTTCGGTTTGTCAAGGAGAACTTCGCCACCAAGCTCGCCATAATAGCGCCGCTTGTCTATGTCACTGTCCGAGATGTGCTTCTCGCAAACGTAGTCACGAGGTGTCAGCTGTCGGTATTTTCTTGGTATGGCGCGGGCCCACGCTCCCAACCTCACTGGGTCTCTAGGAACTTCGAAGGTAATTACCTTCTCCTTGCAGGACGCGTACCCACTGCTGCAGTTCGGCACGACACATTTGCGCCCCATCCTGAAGAAGCACTGGTCGAAATCTGCAAAGCACTCTCCTTTGTCGCGGCGTGAAAAGCGCGCGCAAACATCGAGGAGTCGGCGCCGCCGGCGCAACGCGTGGAAGCCGCTGAGAGCACTAAAGAGAAAAAAAACAGCAAATCGCGAAGGGAACTTTCCCACTTTCCCTCCCAAGGCCACCTACGCATGCGCGCGCACAACATGCGAGCGAGGTGCGCAGGTGCGCGTGCATGCGGCGGCAGACGTCGTCTGCTCAGGAGCCACTACTAGCAGTTCGTTTCAAGCGCTGTACGGCCTATAATTCTGGCAGTATCGATTAGGAACTGCAGCTAAAATATCTGTCATATCTGCCGATTCATGTTACATATAGAAATCTTAGAAATTTTACATGTACGAGGCGCTGTCACGATTTTTTAGGGATGGTCGATTAAAATTTTTAATCGATCAATCATTAATCGTTAATCGATTTAGCCTTTAATCGATTAATTGCTTTCGGTGGAATGTTTTAATCGATTAATCGATTAATCGACATTTTTTATGGGTGCTTTAAAACCGATGTCTCTTCGTTCGAGAGGCATCGTTCGCGTTTGCTATGAACCTAAATCTTTTTATCAGACGCGCTGACGATCGCAAATTCCCACTTTCGAAAGTGTCGACGACGGGCCCCTTGTGCCCAGTGTGCGAAAATTCCCACTTTCGCACACTGGACACAAGGGGCCCGTCGTCGTTGCTTGATGTCGCGGATTCAAGCATCTGTGGCCATCATCCCTGGACTATTCGGCAGCAGGTCGTATTTTCTCGAAGCCTGCCTACTCGAGCTCATCGAAACAGGAGGCGCGTTCGGGGACCACACTGGTTGGAAAGTCGCAGCTGAAACATGCAGTATGGCGGAGGGTGAGGAAATCCCGAGAAAGGTAAAAGAGAGACGAGGAGGAAGAGGAATTAAATAAGACGCCCGCTCTCGTAAGCATGGCATCTTTTCTCGGTTTGTCGGTTAGATATATTGCAAGCCCTACATAATACTATAATTGCGGACTGACGCGATCTTTTCCTTGAGGTCATCCATGCAGAGATTACACACAAACATACTGGCCTCAAACAGACCATCAGTACTGCGGGAAATAGAGTGACATGAGTTTCTGCCTCCCGGCTAGAATAAACAGCAGCTGCGCCAGTATACTCCGCAGGTTTCACCTGATCGTTGCCTTAACGCGGCGCCACTCGCACCTTTTCAATTGTGCGTGCAGCCTGAACTGTGAGCGCTATCTAGTGTATCAGTCATTACAACATAAATTTCGCGAGCTGTCCTTCTTTCTTGACATAGCAGAAGACGGGGGCCTCTAGCTGAAAGCTGTATTTCTCCCTAAGTATGCGACCATACAGTATTACTAAATGCTACAAGGTCACTTCTTCAATAGTAATGCACTGGATGCTAGACGTTCGGTATATCGACGCGTAAAGTTGCGGATTACATAAAGGGTCTAAAGACCCTTTTCACTATTCGCGACTGCGCATTCCTGCGCTACATTTTCTCTCAACTAATTTATTATTTATTTGTTAATACTGTCAACCCTCATAGAGGGTCATAACAGAGAGGACAATACAATTACAAACATAAGAAATGCACAAGGCACATAAAGTTGCGTAATATTCGGCACTTCACAATGAAAACAGGTATTTACTTAAATAACAATTCAGAATTCAAAATAACAATTCAAAATTCACTCACATTTTCAAAATATTTACAATGAACATGAGGTCGCTTACATCATTTAGCACTGAAAAAAATTACATTGAACAATCTCGTAAATGCGCTTCTACAGCATTTTCGAAGTCGGTGACGTCATTTAAAACAACAGCGTCGGCTAGTTTGTTCCACATTTCCACGACATCTGGGAAGAAAGAATATCGAAACGTGTCAGTATTTGTTTGGTATGGTTTTATGACGCAATCTTGGTTAGTTCGGGGGTTTCTTTTGCCTGGGGCGTGTAAATATTTGAGCTTATCAATCTTAGGTTGATCGTGAATTATTGGAAAAAATACCTTCAGCCTATATTTTTTTCTCCATAGTTCAAGATGATCTAATTTGCATCTCTGTAACATCAGCGTGACCGATTCCTTCCTTCGGTACGTTGAACAAATAAAACGCGCCGCCAGTCTCTGTATTCTTTCCAGCGTCTTCTTAAGGGACACTTGATGGGGACTCCGAACAACGGCTGACTATTCTAGTATCGTCCTAATGAAGGTGGTGTATGCAATATGTTCTACGTCACGCGATGCATGTTCTAGTTTTTTCCTCAATATGTATAACTTTTGATAGGATGTCGTGCAGACGTTATATATATGTTCATTCCATGACAATTTTCACGTAATTGTTACCCTAAGATACTTGAACTGGTGCGCATTCACCAACACGTGTCCACCAATGCTGTACGAAAAGGAATGGATAGTTTTTCTTTTGCTCATGTGTGTATATGCAGATTTAGACTTATTTATTGACATTTTTCATTTCCTACACCAATTATCTAAATTTTTCAAACAATTCTGAACTTTAAGTTGGTCGTCTAGCTTGGTAATTGTGGCGTATATTAAGCAGTCGTCTGCGAAAAGTTTAACCTGGACACCCTCTTCTGCCGCCACGATACTGATGTCATTGGCAGCAACTTCCATGCTTCAAGTGCTGGCTTCGAGAAGTGCTTACCACATTTATTGCACCTTGCAGTCTTCGTTTTCTCATCTTCAGCGAAGAACGACCACACTGTGCTCCTCTTCCGATTGACCGGCAATATGACATCGCAAAGATAGCAGCGTAGCCACCGATGTGTAATAACACGCAAGCAACGCCAGCCCCGCGTATACTCAGGCGACTCTCAACCTGGCTCAACCAGCTTAAGGGCGAGGAGATGAAGGCACTAGCAGCAGCATACTCTGAGCCGGAGAGGAGCGGGCAAGTTCATATCTGCCTCGATTAAAGACTTTAGCCTCGATGGGGTGGAGCCGCCACCTGCAGGGGCTTGAAGCATTGGGGAGTGCTTGGAGTTGGACGCCGTACGCGACGGAGATCAGGGCGAGTTCATATCTTTCTCTATGGGGTATGGCCGCCACCAGCTCCGGGCTCGTTCTGCTAGCGCAGAAATATGCGCTGCAGTGAAAGCAGTGAAAGAGAGGCTATGTGCACGGCATCTGCGTCTCAGGATAGTGCGCCTCGCAGTCATGCGCTCCGGCCAAGGGGCGAGGTTGGGGGCGGGAGGGGTGGGGTGCCGTAATCGATTAATCGAATAGTTTTAATCGATTAATTCGATTAATCGACAGGCGGAAATCGATGACGATTAATCGATTAATTGTGGACCTTTAATCAATTAATCGATTAATCGTTCATCGATTTTACCATCCCTACGATTTTTATGCGTCGCGTCCATAGCAGAGCATGTAAAAGATGGCAACTATCTGTATATGCTATATGCTACCTAAAGGTAGCATATACAGTAATTCTAATGGCAACAGGCCGAAAGTGTCATCTGTCGTGCTTCGGCGTAACCGCATTCCGCCGGGACGCTATTGGCCGCGAGATCGAGCGGAGTCGCCGCCTGGCGGCTACTGGCTGAAGCGCGCCTAGTGTGGATTGCTCCCTGCGTCGTCTGCTAGCCACGTCATGTTTGCATGTGCGCGTACGTCCTGCACGTTCTGAAAGGGCGGTTTATTATGTTATGCTAGCGCGAGTTTAACTGCTCGTACGTGTACCTAACATTGTGTACAGAAGCAAATGGTCTTGTGTAGCGGCATCATCATCATCCCGCACAATCATCATCATAGTTTTACTACTTACGCGCCGCGCCTCTCGTGCAGCACATGCTCAGAGCTTGAGGCGCGAGCAGTAGAACGAGCTCACGCTCCTGGGGGCTGGACGCCGGCGGCCGCTGCCGCTCTGCTTCTACCATGCTTCTACCATGGCTTTCTAATAAAGTAGCGAGAACGACACGGCCACGTTGGCTGCCGTCTCTGGAATAAAGTGGCGAGCTTTCGGCACTGCCACGTCGGCCGCCTTGACGTCTCACGTCTTCTCTCTCTCACGCTACACTTGCTCGGCTGCATGCGCATTGTAATAAGATCAGTGAGTGCGACTTTCGAGAGGGCTGTGTATTGGTGTCGTACCCTTCGTTCGCCAGAATCATTTCAGTGTTGGTGCCGCTTTGTGGTTAAAGCACGTCCTAAAGTGCGCTTGGCATAGTCCCAAACGTAAGGAGCAGTAAATAGTGTGTGAATGCTGCGTCTTAGCGACTCGGTGGCACACAAAAACGAAGCTCATGCACTTTCGCGTTGTTGTTAGGTGTATAACTACGGCACCATAGTTCATGATGAGCTGTAGTTGTGCTTAAGATGTCCTTTTATTCTACGGCCGTGGTCCCGCTACAGCGAAATATTTCTATCAAGTGAAGTCTGACACTTTGGTACTCAAACTGTGCCCTAAAAAAAAATCAGACAGTGGAATGACACGGCAGTGATAAAACGGAGTTTCCGCGCGCAATTTTAACTTCGGGCGAAATTTATGTACAACCACCCGAGTGCTTAGATTTAGGTACGCTTTGAAGAACCCAGATGTTAAAATTAATCCCGACGGCGTGCCTTACATTTATGTCGTATAATTTCACGCAAAACCTCATCCCTTTTTTTTACATTATCTTGAGCGTTCGTGTGGAGTTGTTATAGATTGATGGAAGGCAGCGGACATTATTACTTTGAAAAAAAAAGGCACTTATTCCATAAAATAACCAAACCTTTGTTGCATCACTGTCGTGTATGTAATCAATCGATCAAAGATCTGTGCTAAACTCTTACCTGCGTATGCGTATTCGCGTGAACAGTGCTGTTGAACTCATTGCACAGGAATATGGGCTGGTATACAAATAGAGCATCCTTTTCTTCGGCAGATTGCGCTTACTAGTAATAGTAACATCAGATGATCTTCGTGCATCGATTCAATAATGAAGAGCGTATATATTACCAGTCAGCTGCAATCAACGCATTTTATTCGCCCAAGGCTCAAACCGCTCACAACGAAGCGCCGCTGTGTGCATTGGTATATGCGCCGCCGACCGCCTCTTCACAGTAACGCGGCGAAGTAATAGTAACATTGAATGATCTTCGTGCATAGATTCAATAATGAAGGGCGTATATACTACCAGTCAGCTGCAATCAACGCATTTTATTCGTTGACATTAGGCTCAAACCGCTCACAATGAAGCGCCGCTGTGTGAATTTGTATATGCGCCGCCGACCGCCTCTTCACACTAACGCGGCAAAGTAATAGTAACATTGGATGATTTTCATGCATCGATTCAATAATGAAGAGCGTATATATTACCAGTCAGCTGCAATCAACGCATTTTATTCGCCGACAATAGGCTCAAACCGCTCACAGTGAAGCGCCGCTGTGTGCATTTGTATACGCGCCGCCGACCGCCTCTCCACACTAACGCGACGACGGTGCTGCCACCTATAGGTCGATCTCGCGGCCAATGCGCTCTGCCGCGGCCTAGAGATTCTCCTCCTCAAATACTTCTTTCTCCGTACCGTGGGTACGGCCACGGCCGTACTTACCCTACCGTGGGTACGGCCACGGCTGCGTCGCTGGCCTAATGCGTTTGCTGGGGCCATAGAGTTTCATACAATAACCTAGAGAGGAAACTGGCGCTGCGATCGTTTAACCACCATGAAAGTGATGGGAAGTACAGGCTTCGGATTGGATTTCGTTAGCTAGCGAACTGACTACGGATCTTTTACTACAGTTTCAGTTTCGTTCTTCGCGAGGCGTGGGTAGTGGGGTGCATTGCAGAGCACTCAAGCAGTGCCTTTGTTGTTCGAAGAGGAAGACCGCTAGGTTTCTTGGTTTACTGCCATGTTGCAGCTTTAAAGGTTGTCTTTGACAGTTTTAGCAAAGCGTCGTGCACTCACCGCTGCGCGTAGATGTAGCGTCCCATTCCAGTGCAGGAAATTGCATAGAGTTCACGTTTTGTGATAAGCGCTACTTGTCAAAACTCTTTCAAATCGACTGCAAAACGACGGCGAAGCTAAGTAGACGCACCGTCACGCTCCTCTGACTCGACTTCACATCAAAACGAGAGATGCGTTGGGAGCAGGCCACTTGGACAGACGCACCTGGCGTCGCAGCAGACGATACGTTAAGTTTTTCTCATCCAATACAGTACTGTTATTTCCATAAATAGATAATGCGTACTTCCGAGGGAAAGACAAGCGCGTTTGTTTTAAGTGTTGTAAAGACAATAATTCATTATATTGTGATGCTAAATCTGGAACATAATTGCAGAGCAATGCATACCCTGGTGGTTAAATTTGTCCAGGTTTCAGTTCCATCTCACGGTCACGTAAACTTTTTGCAATAAGTTTTACGTACCAAAGAATGAAGCAAGTTCTGATTGTAAATAACTCTTGTAAAATTGTAAAATTGGCCGGGTATCTGCGTGCTTCGCTGCAACTGTCCTCGAAAGATGATAGTCGTCTGCCTGCCGTACTACATGTGTCCTCCTCCTCTATGTTGAATCGCCGCATCTGGCTCATAGCGTCGCATTTGCAGCGCAGCCCGGAAAATACTAGCATTTTCCGCGCAGCCTAAAAAACACTGCGGTCTTTAGAATTACGTATCGATGTATTTTCTAGTAAAGGAACACACCATCTAATACTTATATATTGATGTAGCGCCTCAGATATGCGTAACATTTGCTTTTTGATCGACTATGTTCCCAAGTATGAACGGCGGTACCAGTTCAAGATGGCTGGGCATTGCGCAAGTGGTTAAACTTTGGCCGGGTGGCTGAATCGGGTGACAGACAGACAAACAGAAAGACGTGATTGCTCTGTTGCGGGCTGGTAGTCCTGGCATAGCAGCAGGCGAAGACCGGCGGTGACCAACGCGACCGGCGGGGACGCCAGCCAGCCCGAACACGCGTTTTGGCGCCGCGCCGAAGCAGAAGAAACGTCCGCACTCAACGAGTACTCTCCACACACTCTTTTATATTCACGTCCCCTGGGTAAAGCAGGAATGCCAGAGCGGCGCCCCATGGCATTCGTACAGTGCAATACTGAACCGAAACACAACAATGAGCTCGTGCAGAGGGCACGGAGGAAGCCAAGCTTCGGCGCAGCTTAAGAAACTAGGGTCTCTAGAATTACGTATCTATGTCTTTTCTATTAAAGGAACACACCACCTAATACTTACCTAGTGATGTCGCACCTCAGATATGCGTAATGTTTGCTTTTTGATCAACAATGTACACAAGTATGAACCTATAGTCAGCTGTTCACGATGGCTGGCCCTTGGGCAAGTGGTTCAACTTTGGCCGAGTGGCTGAATCGAGGGACGTGCCGACAAACAGAAAGAGAGACAGAAAGACAGACCAAAATTTCTGCGTTTAAGTTCCCCAAGAAAGACTATCGTCTTTAAAAGAAGTGTGCTCGTTACTTGCAGCACCTCGCTAAGGCGAGCCGAATGCCAGAGCTACCGCCCGATGACTATAGGATCATTTTGCGCCCCCGCGGCGGATTCAACGGGGCCGAATACAAGATAGATCGCATTTACTGCTGCCTTCGTAACGCAGCAGGTATTGGCAGAGAAGCGGCTCGAGAGGACAGCATCTGCCTCAACGTTAAACAGAATGTCGTGGTGCTCAGCACTCCTTCCGCGGACAGAGCCAAACGCTACGGAGCCATCAGCAAGCTTTGCATCGGGAACCAAGAGTTCGAGGCGAACGCCTATCAGGCCGCCCCAGAGAACACTTCCAAGGGCCTGATTAGGAACATTTCCAAAGACGAGAGCCCGGAGGACATCGTTAACAACCTAGTGACGCAACGCAACCCCAGCGTGCTGCATGCCAAGCGAATGGGCACCACTGACAACATCATCGTATTGTTCGACGGTTTCCATGTTCCCAGGCACGTGTACTATGGACCTATGCTTGTCAGGTGCTCCCTCTACAGAAAGCACATTGACGTGTGCTTCGCGTGCGGGAGGTTGGGCCATCGCTCCGACGTGTGCCCCAACCCTGCCGACAAGATTTGCCGTGGCTGCGGAAGTAGTAACCCACCGTCTGACCATCGCTGCGAGCCGCGGTGTCAACTGTGTGGCAAGAATCATCTCACGGGTGACCGCGTCTGCAAGGCAAGATAAAAGACTCCATACATAGTCAAGCGTCGCCGACTAGAGCGAAAGAGGCGTGAAGAAGAGCAAGCGGCTGCAGCGTCTGACAGCATATACAACAGCGGCATCAGCACCGAAGGCAACGGAGGTCACTACAATCATTATCCGGCGCTTGACAGTCATTCATCCAACGCCAACCGAAGAGGACGCTGGACAAGCCGAGACGCGAGAGGTGGCGGCGGTAAATCCCGGTCCCGCTCTCGCAGCCGGACACCGAGGCCGAGAAGCCTGTCGAAGACGCGTGGTGGTGCCGTTCCGGGCGCCGCAGCTTTCAACCAAGACACCCAACATAGTCAGCAGCATCAGACGTGGCGGCAGCCGCAACAACAAGGACCCATGGGTGCGTGGCAGCAGGTGAGATGGGCGGATGTAGCCGGTTTTCCCGCCGGCGGCGTTGTCTCGGCGGGTCGACCTGGCGGTCCCGCCATCGGTGGCGGCGGTGGGAGCGAGCTCGAGCTAGCGGTAGAGCGAGCGCTAGAACAACGCCTAGGACCGTTACAATCGATAATCTCCGAGCTGAAACGCGAGAACGCCGCCCTTAGAGCGGGAAATTCCAAACTAAAAGGAGAAGCTCCACGAATACAACCGCAGCAACAGGCGGCGACGCCGCCACCACCGACGCCTCGGTCTTCGACGCCGTCGCGACCCGAGGCGGCGGGGGTGGACACGGATGACGAAAGCAGTTCGGGAGAGGGTGCAGGCGGACGCAAATATCGCCCGTGCACCGCGAAAAGGATAGCACTAGATCCTGCCAGACACGAGTCCACACAGCGATGTGGCCGTTATGATAAGCTACAGAAACAAGTCGATACTATCGAGACCAGCCTCGATGAGCGCTTTGCTAAACAGGTGGCACAGATGAATGACATGTTCAATAGTGCGCTGGCTAAGCTCTCTGAGCAAATGACACAAATGCTCACCGCGCACAGGGCGCGCATAGAAAACATTGAAGCGCGACTCCCGCCATCTGCGGGCAGACCGATTAGAACGGTGAGTAAGCCGTACGCTAGACAGCAACAGAATCGGCAGCAGCAGAACGCACTGACAGACTCCGAGTCGCAGCTGCAGCCGCACCCCAGTCGCCTCGACGGCGATGGGCTAAATTAAACACAAGCATCACCATGGCTAGACACGCGCACACTCACACTAACACTCGCAAACAACAGTACACGATCTGGCAGTGGAACTGCCGGGGATATA
The DNA here is from genome assembly GCF_013339695.2 of Rhipicephalus sanguineus. Lineage (NCBI taxonomy): Eukaryota > Metazoa > Arthropoda > Arachnida > Ixodida > Ixodidae > Rhipicephalus > Rhipicephalus sanguineus. Next base: position 74,393,825 of record NC_051180.1, on the reverse strand, counting down.
GGAGGAAGCGGGGAAATATCGAACAATTTATTCGCAGCCGTGAGACGAAACCGGACGTTATCCTTTTGCAGGAAACAAATCATGCGGCAAAACTAGCTGGTTACAAGCCATAAACGCGGCCGCGGCGGACAACAGGCTGAGAGAAAAAAAAAACGTGCTACACGCCGCTCGGCGCGTGGTGGGACGCCGGGGGCGGCCGCGGGTCGCCGAGGGCGGGGTGATTCGCTCTCGTCATCGGCGCGACCGCGGTCGCTGCCGTCGCCCCCGCCGCCGGTCGCCGCCGTGCTAGTACGTAACATCACGGTGGCGCAGCGCGAACTTGAGTGCGTAAGGATACCGCATGTTTTTGTAGAATTAATTCCTAAGCGGGGCCGAGGCCTGTTAGTCCTTAACGTCTACAGTAAACCTACGCTACAGCACCGATTTGGGGAGCTGCTCCGGAGAGCAAGCACGGCCGCCAACGGCGCACCTCTGCTAGTTGCGGGTGATATTAATGCGCCCCACGGGGCCTGGGGATACACGCGTGAAACGCTCAAGGGCAAACACCTTTGGGAAGACTCACAAGACCAACGGCTTGAACTGATCGCGAACCCTGCCGATCCGACGCGCCGGGGAAACAGCGTGAGCGCAGACACGCTACCGGACCTTGCGTTCGTGTCGAATGTCACCGCGGTGTCTTGGCAAAACACGCAGGAGGACCTGGGGAGTGACCACTCGCTCATAGAGATTACGGAAAACACGGGCACGAGCGTTCGTGGAACATACTCTGAAGCCACAGGCCGTAAACTCAAATTAGTGCAGTGGGACGCGTTCCGCAAAAAGCGAGCAGAAGGCGGGCGAGGCGACGAGCCGATCACGGATATAGACGAGTGGACCGCGATGCTCAATCGGTACGTAGACGCGGTAACGTGCCACATCCCGCCCGAGGCGAAGCTCGAAGTGATCGACAGCAGGCTCCTGCATATGTGGGAAGCAAAGCAAGCCCTACTCAAGAGGTGGAAACGCCAAAGGCATAACCGGGCGTTGCGGAAACGCATAGCGCAGTTAGACAGAGAAATTGAGGAACATGCGTTCCAAGTCTGTAGGGCACAATGGGAAGACCTGTGCAACGGCCTTGAGCGGCAGACGGCCTTGAGCGGCAGATTTTAAACAGAGTTCAAACATTAGGACTAGGACAAAAAACATATAACTACATACGTGACTTCCTTGCTGGCAGGCGCGTATGCGTCGTCGTTGGAGATGTGGAATTGCAAGAATTTGAGATGGGCTCTAGGGGCATGCCGCAAGGCTCCGTAATTTCACCATTACTCTTCAATTTAGTTCTATTGGGGCTACCCGAGAAATTATTAGGCATACACGGATTGCGTCACAGTATCTACGCGGATGACATCACCCTCTGAGTTCCCGGGGGAGGTTGTGATGGTCACATCGAGCGTACGCTCCAGGCGGGTGTAGACGAAGTTCAGGAGTACTTGCGAGGAACGGGCCTCGAATGCTCGGCAACCAAGTCGGAACTTTTAATCTACAAACCAACAAGTAGAGGTCGCAAAACCCCGCGCGACGAGGAAAGGGAGTGCTACAAAATAAGCGTACCATTGGCAGATGGCACTCCCATTCCACACGTGGACAAAATTAGAATTCTCGGGTTACACTTGCAGGCAAACGGCCATAATGGTGAGACAGTGCGAAAACTACGTCGTTCGGTAGACGACACAATCCGGCTCCTGCGTCGTATCACGAACAGACGTAACGGTATGCGCGAGCACTGCGCGATCCGTCTCGTGCAGGCGTACGCGATAAGCCGTATAACACACGTTGCCCCCTACCTCAAATGGCTAGGCTCAGAAAAAAACAAGATAGAATGCATGATACGAAAGGCTTTCAAGAGAGCGATCGGAGTTCCACTGAATGGGAGCAATGAAAAGTTTCTAGAACTTAGACTGCACAACTCACTCGATGACTTAATTGAGGCTCATGCCGTTTCGCAAAACGAACGCTTGTCGGGGTCTAAGACTGGTCGACACATCCTCGAGTCGCTTGGCATCCGATACCACACTCAGCAGGGAGAAAAGGCGGATGTTCCTGCCTAGATTCGTGACCGCCTAATTGTTCCGCCGCTTCCTAAGAATATGCACTCGACGCAGCACGTCGGGCGCCGTAACCAGCGAGCTAGTGACCTTCAAAAGAAGTACGGCACTATACTCGGCGACAACTTTCCTTGACAGCACTGTGGAAGCTACAGAACCGAAGTGCTTGCCTGCTACCGCGCCAAGAAATAGTACTTACGTTTACTGATAATTTTCTCGTTTTTCTTGCTGAAATAAATGTTGCTTTATTTATTATGAGACTGAAACAGTTGCGGGAAGTCGTAGGTAAAATACAGTTATTGTTCACCTCGCAAGAATGCCTTCCTTTTCTTTCCATTTCTTAGACAGCACCACCTTTTCAGCATGCCCGTTTTCCAAAGTAAACATGGCGTCCGTGACGTAGTGGGTCAGTGTGCGGCCGCAAACGCACCGTTTAGTTCCCCAAGAAAAATGTACTCGTAATATGACACTAAAATGTGCTCTGAACAATCGAAATGTCTCTCCCGTTCACATTCCCTTCACATTTTTCGTGAATATGTTTTCTAAACGCGTTAACGATGCGAGCGAGCAAAACCGAAATCAGCCGCAAGCTGCCGTACTACTTGCGGAGCAACACGAATGTGCGGAAGCCCCGCCTCCGTAGCCTTCGCTCCAATGTCAAGATAAGTTGTCGTCGAGTATAGCGACGAAGTTGTGTACGTAGATGCCGCGAGATATGGGGACGGGAGAGACGCACACGCCGCTGCGGTCGTTGACCGTACGGGCAAATGCCTCACGAGCGCCACGGTGACCACGGGACATATGGAGGCGGCCGAAGAAGCCGCGATAGCACTAGCAATCGCCACGGTGCCGAACGCTACGATCGTAATCAGCGACTCGCAGGTGGCAATCCGCGGCTTCGCGCGCGGCCGCGTCTCGCGGGAAACGGCCCGCATCCTTAAGATGTGCGGTGATGGTGACTCAGCGTCGCGATTGCCACCACAAAATTCAACAGTCTTCCTCCTTTGGACCCCGGCACACATGTACCGACGTCGCGCTTGCGGGTAACGGGGCTTCTGATCTGATCCGAGAACGGGGCTTCTGATCTGCCGGATCGAGAAACTTCGACAGACACGCAGCAACAACACGGACCACAATGGTCGTGGGGTGATCGTCTCATCACGTTCCGAGAGATTACTCAACACTACAGACTGGAAAGGCGTAAGTTCCCGCCACCGCATGACAAATTAAACAGGCACGATGCTGTAAGCTATCGCTTACTACAAACTCACTCTTACCCCAGCCTGGTCATCTTACGCCACTGCTACCCGCACTTATACACTACGGATCTATGTAAAACATGCGGGCACAGAGCAACGCTGCGCCACATGCTCTGGGAATGCGCCGGCAACAACTGTCGAGAAGCGCCCGCCGTTCGCGATGCGCCTATGGCTGCTGCCAATACCAGGCAACAGGAAGCCTCGAGCTCACTCGTTCCCGCCGCCGTCCCGGCTGCGGAAGCCGCGGAGGACCTTCTCCGTCGGCGACACCGCCGCTGGGAAGCGGCGCTCAGAAGCTCGGAGCTCAACGACCAGCTCTGGGCCGTCCGGCAGGCTGAAGATGCCGCCCGAGTTCAAGGACTCAGCGCCGCCATCTGAGACCACCAAGACCAAACTGCCGGCCAAGTGTTAATAAAGTTTCTTCTCTCTCTCTAAAGCATTAAGACTGTGTTACCGTGGCGCAGTGGATAGCGTGCTCGGAATCTGTTGACGCGGGCCAGAAGTCGTGGGCTCGACTCCCGGTAACGGAGATTTTTTAACACGAACGTGTCTTATGCCGGGGTCCACCATGGCTCCACTAACGTATTTCCGTCAGGGATGTGACGTTGTAAAATATAGCCCAACAGATGGCAGAGAGAAAAACTAGAAGAAAAGAAGTTCTCGGAGCGGCGCGAAACCACTCGGCCACAGAGCGCACGTTCTCAAGCTTACTAACGGCGAGCTATCTCAGAGCTCGGTGGCTTCAGCGTGTTCTGGTTATCACTCGCGAGATGGCGCGAAGAGCCCGCAGGGCCTAGAGTCACTAGAAAAATTTCAGAGTATCGCATCTGTTTTCCGCGCGCCGCCGCCGACGCGATTGGCTTACTCGCATCACGTGACCTCTCGCCGCCATATCCCTTCCAAGCGCTTTGGGTGCAGGCGCGTTGAATGCAGAGCGCGGCCGGATATTTAGCAGTACCACGGTCCCTAGAAGGTCTTCGTCGCTTTTTTAAACGCGTCATGCAGATGCCAGAGAGTAGCTCACCAGCAACCGAACGTTGCTGGTGAGCTACTCCGGGAATTTCGTATGTTTTTGCATTCCGTGTCGGAAACATTAACGTCAAAGAGCGTCGTTGTACGTGGCTGCATAGCTGGCCGCGGAATGAATTCGCCACCCTCGATGAACTCCTTTCTGCAGTGAACTACACAAACTTTGCTGGAAAAGCTCTCATGCAACAGGATACTTCACCTTTTCGGTTCGCTATCTTCAACGATATTTAAAACTACATACTACATACCTTTCTATTTCCTCGGCTGTTTATATCTCGATCTGTTGAACAGATAGTGCATGCATTTCGAGTTATAAGCGTGCCACGCACGAGAGCGAAATCGAAGATTGTCGCATGATCATTTGCCACTGCGCAAAACTGAAGCGTGGAACTTTGCTGATAATTTGGTATAAGGCAATGTTATTAAGCGTATTTTTTTTTTCAAAAAAGAATGTTGCTAATGCTGCATTGCGCCGAGCGTACTATTACAATACTGTTTAGTAAGTGAGAAATGGTCGCAGCAAAAAAAAAAAGGCTTATCCTCTCACGCATTGAGGGAATCGATTTCATGCGAGCCCTAGATCTATATACAAAGTGTGTTGCAGTAGCATGCGCGTTAAAGATTTTCGGGATGTGCTATTTCTGATCAAAATAACATAAAGCACTGCACCGAGGTAGTTTTAAGCATTACGAAAACAAAAGTTGAAATTAAAAGCAGTGCAGAAACCGAACCCCAGCCGTTTACGCGCTGGCAACGCCAAAAAAAAAAAAACTTTGTCGGAACACGGCAAAATATTTGCAAATGCACTGCAACGTTGGGGATATTGAGGAGACAAAAAATAGGAAATGAAACAACTGAGTAGTGACGTCAATCATTTTTGATGGCCTATTTTCTACGTATCTGTAGGAAATGACAACGTATTCGCAAAATAAGATGCACCTTACCTACCGCACGCCGATTCACCCATGCGTTCGGCTGCTGGCGTTCCGAACCGAGAGAAATTCTTCACGTACAACTTCCACTTACCGTACACACACCACTGTTATTACAGATAACACCCAGCTGGACAGCAAGCATGGTGCGCAAGTAAGGTATGCGTCAGCGATCAGTCGAAGGACGCAATGCTGAATGTTCTCGTTCGATAATGTTCTCGAATGCATTATGAAGTGAACCTGAACACCGACTGCAAAGCTAGCGCAAACAGTCAACATTCACCAAGTGTCGAAGTAAATGGCATATCGCACGGTCATTACGCTAATGCAACCATGTCTACAGCTCCGGACCTTGCGAACAGACCCGGCCGTGAAACGAAAAGAGACCGATGAAGCCACGAAGAGAGTTCGCGAGCTCATGACAACATTCGCCGCACGTTTCATTAGCTACACCGCTTACCGCGCAGTCGATTCATGACTGTCGATGACTCGAAATCACTTCTGATATCCTTTTGAAGAAACACACACACACATATTGCAGTTACGCCGAGCGTAACACGGCATCGAGGCGAAAAGATCGGTCACTTCTCAACACACGCTACCAACGCGCCGGACGGTCCGGAAGGGATATGGCCGCCGCCGCTCAATGTTGCCCACGTGCAGCCTACCTTTGCGGTACTCTGAAATTTTCCAGTGACTCTAGCAGGGCCGTCGATGGGGAGAGTCTGGCGAATGGGCGGGGCAGTGACGTCGCGGCGCGGCGATGACGCTGTTCACGTCACCGCCACGCCTCCGCTCCGGCGGCGTCCGCCATATATAGTCTTTCCGCGCGACGGGCGCACGGCTGAGGCTATGTACGCGCTGTTCATTCGTGAAATTTAGCGCTACTAAACAAATTGCGAAAGCGAAATTGTGCAAGAACATTGTTATACGAATTTAATGAAGAATATGGAGTGAATTAGACGTGTCTAAATCATCGTGAAACTGAGTTATGCACGTCGATTCGAGTCCACGACGTGATACGCGCTGCGCTTTTTGGTCGCAGCTCTTAGACGTCTGTTCCTGCGTTGTTCGGCATCGCCGTTGGCGTAGTCGGCGTAACCGATAGAGCGAACGATGACGAAAGACAGCGAACGTGGATTCTGTCGATATCACGAGCCACTGGCCTCTAACATCGCTTTCTTCCTCCGTCATGCGTGCTCGCCCTTCGGTTGGAGCTCGTGCGCATGTAGAGCTGGTGGGTGCGCTGCTACTGTCTCGCTTGTCGTGACGGGGATGTCGATGACGCCTGCAATACACAGAGTGGCGTGCGTAGCACTCGAGCACTGGCAGTTTCTGTGGCAATATGTAACAAATGTTCCAATGCGGATAGCCAGAAATTCAAACACAGTTCGCGTTGCCTCAACGCAAAGCTGCGCTCAGAATTCGCATGAGGGAGTATCGTGATCATCGGTGACTTTTCGAGCTATGAAGACCTGTGGGTTTGCGTTTATCTTGTTTTTTTTTTTGTTAATGCGAAGCATTTCTTAGCGAACTTCTACGACTTTGAGCGTATCTATGTGTCTACCTATCTAGCCGCCTACGAATTTGTGCTCTCCTGGCCGTTTCGTTCATGGGGTGTATACCAAAATTGGTATGGCATAATGTGACTGTATGACAAACATAAATGAGTGGTCTAACATGAAAATCATTACATGCATGTCATGTACAGCATGATTTACATGCCACAGTCTTGGTGCTGTTGCGGCCGTTTCGTTAATTTGATATATACCAAAATTGGTATCGCTTGACGAGAGTGTATGGCGAACATAAATAACGGGAGTTATTATGAAAATCATGATACGCATGTCATGTGCAGCACGACTTACGTGCCACGCTCATGGTGCTCTGGCGGACGTTTCGCTAGCTTGATATACACCAAAATTGGTATTGCGCGACATGACTGTGTGACGAACATAAATAACGGGAGTTAATACGAAAATCATGACACACGTGTCATGTATAAGATGACTTACTTGCTACGCTCATGGTGCGCTGGCGGCCGTTGCGCTAGCTTGATATAGACCAAAATTGGTAGTGCGCGACATCACTGTGTGACGAACATAAATAACGGGAGTTAATGTGAAAATCGTGACACGCGTGTCATGTACAGCATGACTTACGTGCCACGCTCATGGAGCGCTGGCGGCCGTTTCGCTTGCTCGATATACACCAAAATTGGCAGTGCGCGACATGACTGTGTGACGAACATAAATAACGAAAGTTAATGTGAATATCATGACACACGTGTCATGTACAGCGTGACTTACGTGCCACGGTCATGGTGCGATGGTGGCCGTTCCGCCAGATTGATATACACCAAAATTGGTATTGCGTGTTGTGACTCTGTGAGGAGCATATATAACAGGTGTGATTTTTGGAACATGTGACGTGACAAGTGTTACGTGAGAATCATTGCATACCACGCCGGAAAAGTCTGTGCACGTGTTCTGGCACCAAAGCAGAATATAAAGAAGAGGACGGATTGCGTGCCGCTTCATGATGGTGACAATTTTTATTCGCCACTAAAGGGGATTCTCCAAGCTTAAACAGCTCTGCTTTTAAAAGAAACACGTAATTGTATTAAGGCCACAAAAGCGCAAAAGCGGGCGTACACAAGCGGCTTGGGGATCTCGAGCCCTAAAATTCCCTCTTAGAGAATTTTAGTGCCGGGACCCCAAAGTGCCTTGCGTACGTAAGCCCCTTACGTTCCTCTTTATAGTCCATGGGTGCGGCTGAGAGTACAAGGGAACGTAAGAGGGTGAATAAGGAAGCGGCTTGGAGTCCCCGGCACTAAAACTCTCTAATAAGAGAGAAAAAAAAAACTCACAGGGTCCCTTATGCGTTCGCCTAAGACCACTCGAAGGCGAAAGCCGTCTTCCTTTTCTTCAGTTGATGTATTGTTCCTCACGCCCCCTCCCCCCCCCCTCGAAAGCTTTGTGACCTAACATTGTTTTGCACTGCCTCCAAGATCGGAGGCACTGCAATCTTTCTACACCACATCTGGTCATGTGCTGACGTCATCGCGTGAAGTCACGTTATTCGACGTCATGATGACGTCACAATCTTTGGTCGTATGGTCACGTCATTACGTGATGGTTTTTGACATCCCTCGTGTTGACGCCGCTGACGCGGGACGCCGACGCCGCGGGCGCCGGCGGTCAATATTCGCGTTTGCTGAGGCATCTAAGGTTTTCGTCAGAGCAGGTGCATGGCCCCCAGTAGGCGCGTGTTAAATGAAAACAATACCTCGTTCGGCTAGTCTTAAAGCGGACATCCTGTTGGTTTACTTTACCAAATCATTTTTCTGCTCAACATCTTCGCGCTCTATACTTCCTAATCACGAAATTTGATCGAGCACACAAGAGCTTCCTGCACGAGCACAGACATCGTGCACTATAAGTACATGACTAAAAAGCGCAAAGCACGTTCGCTTAGCACAGAGGCGCAGATTAATTATTTACATGCGCGAATTAAACGTGAAACTGCTAGCATGTACACAAGTGGCAACACAGCGGTAAATGACACCATAGGCTGACAGCCACAGAAACGCAGACCACATAACGTACAACACATGCCAGGTAACCGCCGCAGCTGACGCGCGACGGCACTAACCTGCGATATCGAAATAAATCTTCCCCTCAGAACATCACGGTAACATCCCAAGCTCGTGCTCAGAACGCGCGATAAATTACGTAAACGCAACACATCACGCTTGAGACTTATAGCGTGATCGCTCCAAAATTTCAATCTGCCCAAGCGATCGAAACCATAAAACCCTTTATTTCAGCGTGAAAAAATTATTTTTAAAGTATGTGCGCCTGAAAGGGCCTCATTGCACAACAAATAAGTTGGTGTTAATGGAACGCTGTTTATAATACCAGCAATATTCAAGCTAAATACTCAAGTACGTATCTCGCATAGCACGGAGCAGTCGTTCGGGGTCCATTTGCTGCGTCTGATGTTGCTGATCCAAAGGCGTCGTCGCTTCTTTTCCTTCGGAAGCCTAAAAAGGCGGAAACCCTGCGCGCTGCTGTTTGAACAGCCAACCGCGCAACAATAGCCCACCGCACGCAACAAATTCACGCTTGAATGCGAGGAGCAGTCGCTATGAATACGCGCGGATTCGCACAAGAGCTTCGTAACCTACGCGCCTACGCGCGCTCCTCAGCGATCGTGCGGCGCACCGGCGTCTCGTCGTCGCGGCAGCGCCGGACTCCGCGCCGCGCTGTCGCCCGCCGCCGCCGGCGAGGAGAGAGGGTTTACGTCACGAGAAGAGGGCGGCGCTGGGGCGGGGCTCGGAGAGCGGCGAGATGAAACAATCACCAAACTCTCACGAAGGGTATATATGGCTCTGCGCAGGGCATAACAGGGCATAGAATTTCATACAATAACCTAGAGAGGAAACTGGCGCTGCGATCATTCAAACACCATGGGAATGATGGGAAGTACAGGCTTCGGCTTGGATTTCGTTAGCTGGCGAACTGTCTACGGATCTTTTTCTACAGTTTCAGTTTCGTTCTTCGCGAGGCGTGGGTAGTGGGGTGCATTGCAGAGCACTCAAGCAGTGCCTTTGTTGTTCGAAGAGGCTGAAGACCGCTAGGTTTCTTGGTTTACTGCCATGTTGCAGCTTTAAAGGTTGTCTTTGACAGTTTTAGCAAAGCGTCGTGCACTCACCGCTGCGCGTAGATGTAGCGTCCCATTCCAGTGCAGGAAATTGCATAGAGTTCACATTTTGTGATAAGCGCTACTTGTCAAAACTCTTTCAAATCGACTGCAAAACGACGGCGAAGCTAAGTAGACGCACCGTCACGCTCCTCTGACTCGACTTCACATCAAAACGAGAGATGCGTTGGGAGCAGGCCACTTGGACAGACGCACCTGGCGTCGCAGCAGACGATACGTTAAGTTTTTCTCATCCAATACAGTACTGTTATTTCCATAAATAGATAATGCGTACTTCCGAGGGAAAGACAAGCGCGTTTGTTTTAAGTGTTGTAAAGACAATAATTCATTATATTGTGATGCTAAATCTGGAACATATTGCAGAGCAATGCATAACCCTGGTGGTTCAATTCGTTCAGGTTTCAGTTCCATCTCACAGTCACGTAAACTTTTTGCACTAAGTTTTACGTACAAAAAAATGAAGGACGTTTTAATGGGAAAACCTTCATATCGCTTTGTTTTACACTCGGCAAAAAAGCGTCGCAAATCTTAAGAACCTAATCCATCCGAAGCAAATCCGAAGCCTGCACTTCCCATCATTCCCATGGTGGTTGAAGCGCCGCTCAAAAAGCCCGCGTAGACACTAGCGCCAGATTCCCCTTCAGGTATTATTGTAAAATACTCTATGCCGCAGGCATGGCCTCCGAGATGGCGGGCGCGTGGCGAGCCTAGAAATTTTTCTAGTGACTGTAGGCGAGCCATGCGCCCGCCATCTCGGAGTCCATGACCAGCCTTTTCGATATTCACTAACAGCGCCGCGGTGCGGGACACGCTCTCTCAGTGCGGTTGGCGGCGATTGGGACGGCCTGAGAGAAACACGCTGCGCGCCCGCCATCTCGGAGGCCATGCCGCAGGGCTCGCTTTAAATATCGACGCCCCGCGCGTCGCGATGCGAGCGCGCTTCGACAGGGGGTGTTTCTCGTGTGCTTTCTCGCGCTTACCTCCTGATGGGGGCGGCTTGTAACGTCTTGTCCTTCCACCGCAAGTTTCCGTTCACGATTCAGGGAGAACGAAGGTCACTTCGATCGCTACAGCAGCGGCGTTTCCGAAAACAGCGCGCTTCTCACACGCAAAGAAGTAACAGTTCTGACAGTTGTTATTTCGCGCTCGTCCTGTATATGTTGTTTTCGTGCGTCCTTTCGGCTTTAGAGCGCGCTGCAAGTTTCGAGCTGCTTGCCGTTATTCGCGTGACATTACAATTCGTTGCTATAGCATTCATTCCTTCGCCTTGTGGCGAAACAATGCACAATAAACGCTGAACTTCCCCTGTGAAGACATGTTTCACTTTCGTGTTATACCGATTCCTATGAAAGGGGGATCAGCCATGTCTTTTTCTTTGTCATCTGATCGTGTGTATTTTTTCACGTCATTTCCGTGACGGAAATACGTCACTGAAACCTTGGTGGACCCCAGCATAAAGCGCTTTTGTGTTAAAGAAGGCATGGTTGCATGAATGAAAACATCACACGTTCGAGCTAGCATACGCCAAAGAAGGTCTGAGACCATGGAGACCGCTTCGTGGCAACACTTATATTTTGCATTTAAATAAATTTCGCTGCAGCAGCACGCTACGCAGGTGCTTTAGGATGTTATGTCATTGCAACGAAGGATCCTCGAAAGTCTAATTGTAAGGGCCTGCGAAAAAACTACAAACGGTACCATCCCACGGGATGACATGGATTGGGCGTCCTTCGAAGTGTTTGAGTGGTGAAGAAAAAAAAAGAAACTTTGAGAAACTACAAAGGAATTAAAAAGAACATACCTAAACGACCGCTGATAGCCAACTTTCTTTTTGTGACTTTTATGCCTAAACTAGTAACTATGTGTCAGATAACTCCGAAATTGAATCGCAAGTGCTCTAGCGTACTCTATAATTAATAATAGCATTGGTAATTATGACGAGCTTTTGTGCCGTTCCAAAACGACTGCCAAAAATTGTGAAAAACTAGCCCCCCAAATAGCGTGCGTTCAAGCTTTGGTCCCATTAAGAGTGCACTTTTCGAAGGCCCTATCAGAAGAAGAAAAAATTACACCATCTCCCGCTAAAGGGGACCATGAGGCGATGCGAAGCCGGAGCATTTGCACCATCGCGTTCTGTTGGCGATCGTTGGGCATGCTACCGACCTCGCGTCGTGGAACGCGAAGAGGGACGCTACGCGCGTCGTATCTTCCATCTAGCCTGGCCGTTAATTCTCACAGGGCGAGCGGGGAACGAGGTCGACAGGCGGGCGAGAGGGGGGCAGCGTAGGAGAGGAGAGAGAAGGGGAGGGGACGCGCATGCGCTCGAGCTCACCGCGGCGTTGCGCAGGAGAGAATTTCGGCATGTCTAGCCCGCGTTTCAGAGGAAGGGTGGAAAGGGGGAGGGGATAGGGGTATGGGAGAGGGAAAGTTGAGAAGGGGAGAGGAGAGGGGGAGAGGGAAAGTGGAGAGGGGAGGGGAGAGGGGAGACGGGAATGGGAGAGGGTGAGTGGAGAGCAGGTGTGTGGAGAGGGTATGCGCATGCGCAGTAAGGGTGGTCACGCCGCACACCACCACCACCACCACCACCGGATTGAGCTCCGCCTTAAGATACTTCGCATCTAAAAAACATTCCTTTCTATGGGACTTAAATCACCACTAATGTGAGCAGCCATAACCACGTTGAGAGCAGTCCAGCAACAGAGCGTACAGACCCCAGTCGGGCCGTGGTCGTGCTATTTTCTGCGCCCCGCAAACTTGTGTGTGACGTCGACAAAACTTGGAGGCATCGTCACCCAGGATGGTGTGGTCCATCCAGATCATACCACGGATGGACGCTGATCTCCATCCAGAGAATACCACACTGCCACACTAAGCCTCTGTTTGCCATCGAACCAAAATACCTTCCACGTGAGAAACATCATTCATATTTGGCGGAAAACCATGCATACCGGGCAGTCTTATGTATACCTGGCATTCGAATGAAGGGCGCATCTTGAGTTTGACGTTTTATGCCGGTGCCCTTTTAAATAAGAGTTTGAAGGTATGTGGGACATCCCACGCCAACGGTTCCATCCGAATGCTGGACCATCCCCGATTTCTTTAAAATAAGTTGAGGACTATCTATCTAAAACAGGAAATCTTCCCTTTGCGAACAAAAGATCCGCTCCGCATTTGAATTTTCTCCTAATGCTCTTACTAACCATGAATCCTAAATTCGGTCAAGAGAAATTTCCCCTAGAAAATGTTCATAGGCTTCGCACTTACGATAACTTTTATCATTTTTTACGGTATCATGCGTTTGTTTTATCTGCCTTAAATATATGAAATGATTCGGATATTTTTTCGCAGAAAGGTCACCTTTCGTCAAAGCTCATGTTTTATATTAATTGAGTGTTAGGATGTTGGCCAAGTTCAATAGCGCATTTAGTGGCAACATCTGTTGCCTGCCAACTGATCGAGTTTTATCAAATTAGTTTTTTTTTTATTTAGCCCCAGCAGAGCCAGACGGCATTCCAGAATTTCGACAACCCGTCCCGCCCTGTCGCAGAGCAGCGAGAATCCCGCGGCCCGGCACGGGACCCTACATGTTCACATTGCGCTGTGTATGAAGGCCGTGCACGCCGACGAGCCCGACGAAGGCACGTCACGAAGTACGCGGCAGTCATCCTAGGAACCTGCATAGGTTTAACCACTGTGGCAGTCCTAGTCTATCTGATATTATTCCTGAGTCCTAAGTGGGCGAGCTCGCCGCAGACGACAACGTCTTTGTGAGAAATAAAAAAAATTGACGAAGGGTAGTTGGTAGTGCACGAAGTATGTAACCAAGCTACTATCCCTCGATATTGGTAACGTGCTTTGCGTACTTTTGCCGTTCTTAATGCGTCTGATGACAGCAGCTTTACGTTGCATTCATGTGTAACTCGATAAAACTATCAATATGCATTTCCTACGTTGAGAAATTACAGGAATGGAACTGAACTGCCCGGCCATTCCTAGAGTGAGCTAACTTCTTTCATTCCGGGGAACTGAAAGGAATGGAATGGAGTGGTGGCGCCCATTCCGCAACCCTGCTTTAGGAGAGTGTTTGCAGCTGCCACAAGAATGCTTGCTAGCACAGTGCCGGGACGATAGACATTCCTACAGACATGCAAATCATCTGTTTCACAAAAATGTAAAACCCACAGCTGCAAGCGGTTGAAAGAAAAAAAAGGTATGCTGCAGGCTTTCTGCTTCGCATCCTCCTTATTTACTAAATTACGAAACAAGGAAATCGATGTGCCTACAGGCGGTCGAACGCGGCTCAAGTGTAGCAGTACATATTTGAAGGAAATAAATAGGAGGAAGGCGCTTGAGAGACGGGTGTTTAATTACGCCAGAGCACCTGTAAGAGATTAACTACGAACGCAAATGCGCGTCGGCACCTCAGTTCACCTTACCGTTTCTTAACCAAGTACAGGCACAGCCCAAACTACGTTTGACAGTGCCAGAGGTTCGGAAGAATTCATAGCTCTCGTCGCCTGCAGCTTTAACAATGCTTATGCTACACGAGGAATACGCAGACCACGTTAAACTTTACACGGATGGCTCTATAACTGTTAGGAGATCTGCAGGAGCTGTTATCTTCTCTGCAAAAGCCGAAATCTATAATATTAGAGCGTCTCTTAGGACTACGTCGACTGCTGTGGAGCTTGCGGCACTCCGCAGTGCGCTTCGAAGAATTAAACTTGAGTCAATGGGGCATATTTACAGACCCGAAGTCAGCCCTGCAATGTCTGTCATCAACTTTATGTCATGGTGCACAAGACCAACTAGTATTAGAAATAAGGAAAACCTATCAGCAATTAAAAGACAAAGGGCATGACATAACTTTTCAGTGGCTTCTGGGCCACTGTGGCATCGACGGCAACGAACATGCCGATAATTCTGCAAAGAATGCTCATGAAAGTGGCGTGCAGGAAGCCAATCCATTATCAGGAACCGATGCAACATCAAAGATTCGCTCGCTCGCACGTGATCTAACAGATTCAATGTGGAATACGTCCCGTTTCCTGCATACCCGCCTTCACCGTCTGGATCCATCACTTCAACTTCAAATTCCATCCGGACTATCCCGATCCGAAACAACAGTCCTCTGCCGCCTCTGGCTTGGAGTGTCTTTCACGAACAGCTTTAGCCAGTGAGGCCCTGGAATAGGGGCTCCAACCACGGGAACCTCAGTTTGCCATTTGAATCAAAGGTTTATTCCTCCTCCTTACCGAATCAGAATGGTAGACAGTGCTGCCTGTGCTCACTGTGGCAGCGAGGGAACCATTGTGCACGTCCTGCGTCATTGTTCTCAGTATAGCTCCCAAAGGCAACAGCTCTCAGCAACGCTAGCACACCTGGATGACCAACCCCTTCCTGAACAATCAATTTTGGAGTGCCGGAACGTTCGAGCTTCCAACCGGAAAGCGACGAAGGCGCTGCTGAAGTTTCTGCGCTCAACCGACCTCGCCAAACGACTATGACCCTCCCGTGCTTGAGTGTGTGTGTGTGTGTGTGTGTGTGTGTGTGTGTGTGTGCGTGTGCGTGTGCGTGTGTGTGCGTGCGTGTGTGTGTGTGTGTGTGTGTGTGTGTGTGTGTGTGTGTGTGTGTGTGAGCGCGCGTGCGCTTTCTTTCCTTTATTTTTTTACTCTCTTTTTCTTTCCTTACCTTTATATCCCCCATTACCCCTTCCCCAGTGCAGGGTAGCAAACCGAAAAGCTTTCTTCTGGTTAACCTCCCTGCCTTTCACTTCAAATCAAATCAAATCAAATCAATTTTTTTATTCCGGTGTACAGCTTACACTGGATACCGAGGAAATTGGGCTAAAGGTGTGTTAATACACCTGACGAAGGCCCAACTTAACCTTTCTCTCTCTTAACTAAGTAATCGAAGGTTTTACAAGAAGCCTGCAGTGTTTTGTGGATATAACAAACTGCTTAACGACCCTCAGGAAAATGCAGAAATACCGCCTGTTTGGAGAATATACCTTTCAAAGGCACAGCAAGACACGTTGTATCATAACGTGTGTACGAATAAAACAAAACCCTGCTTTTTATGGCACTTGATCTCCACTTTCTTTCAGCCGACCCTTGTGCTTACGATACAGTACAGGGTGTTCGAAATTGAGCTTTATGGTTTTCTTAAAATTCAGCACTGGGAGGTACGTGAAAACCACCTTGGCAGAAAAGTTTTTTATTCAGGGGGACACAAAGTGAGACAGTAATTATCGCTGTCAGCTGCCCATTTACCTAAGATTGAATAATTAACTTTTAAATGAGTGCAGCAAGCGGGCATGTTTGTATTAAAAAGTTGGAGGCAGTCGCGTTTTTACACAGTGCCACTTGGAAGAGTTCTTCTAGCATGTCTGTGCCCCGAGATATCCAGCTGCAAAGTTTAATTGCGGTTTGTATGATTACGCATGCAAGACGGAGAGCACTGGCGCAAAGCTCCTCCCCGATGTGCCGCGGCAGTTGCGTACGGCGTTTAATCTGACAAAAAGTATTAGAGAACACCAATTTGCCCATGGATGAATCGGCCCATTTTAGAACAAATAAAAAAGAAAGATTTTTGGCATTCAAAGGTAAAAATGCACAAGAACAATGAATATTACTTACAGCAATTCAGAGTTGCCCGTAATAAAGTAACAGCGCTGATTCGAAAAAGAAAAGAAGAATATTACACGAACTTGATAACGAAAAATTCAGGTGATTCACGAACAACATGGCGTATTATAAATTCGGTTCTTAAGCCATCTGCAAGCTATATGACCATGCCAGACATTGAGGTTCTCGGAATA
Source organism: Rhipicephalus sanguineus (assembly GCF_013339695.2). NCBI lineage: Eukaryota > Metazoa > Arthropoda > Arachnida > Ixodida > Ixodidae > Rhipicephalus > Rhipicephalus sanguineus. The sequence goes on along the minus strand of NC_051180.1, from coordinate 74,376,973 downwards.
TCATTAAGTACCCTAGTTTTGACGTTTAACACTTACTTTTGCACCTTCAGTTCTCGACTGGCGGCTACGGCGATCAGCGAAGAATACATTAAATACCCTCCTCGTAACCCTAACACATTTAAGTTTACTGATATAACGGCTAGTGAAATTGTAGCTGTAGTTTGTGGTATGCCAGTTAAGTTTTCAGTCGGATGCGACAATATACCTTCTTTAGCGCTAAAGGAATGCATTGACATCCTTTGTGTGCCTCTAGAAAAAATCTTTAATTTATCATTTTATACGTCTACGTACCCCGAACTTCTTAAGTTGTCAAAGATTATCCCGATTTACAAGGCCGGTGACAAAAACATACCAGAAAACTACCGTCCCATTTCCATTTTAAGTATCATAAATATTGTGTTTGAAAAATTAATAGTTAAACGAATCATGTATTTCCTAGAACACGAAAGTATTCTTACAACCTGTCAACATAAGTTTAGAAAGGGCAGGTCAACCGACACAGCTGTTTTGTCACTTTCTGAACTTATCAATTTTCACTTAGATAACAGTAGAACAGTGGTAGGTATATTTCTCGATATAAAAAAAGCATTTCATACTGTCAACCACAACATATTATTAAACTAGAATGCTATGGCTTTCGTGGAATGTGTCTTGAGTTCTTTAAAAGCTATCTGGAAAACCGTAAACAAACAGTACAAATAGCCAATACCCAATCAGAGTTTCTTAATACAACTATAGGAGTACCCCAAGGTTCTGTTCTTGGACCAATATTTTTCTCGCTGTTTATTAACGACTTGCCTAGCGTGGTACAAAACTTTTCCATATTTATGTATGCTGATGATACAGCTCTCATATGCGCTCAAGATTCTTTTAACCACACCAGAGCATCTGTGAACTCGGAGCTTGTTGATATCCACCAGTGGTTCTCTTCAAATAGACTAACATTAAAAACACAGAAAACCAAGTACATTGTGTTTACTTCACCACGCAAAACCCTTGAGGAACACACCTGCACACTCACACTAAATAATTCAGCGCTGGAAAGAGTACATTCGATAAAATACCTAGCCGTTATCCTTGATGAAAATTTTAACTGGAAACCTCACATTGCCGAAGTCTGCAAAAAATTGAGTAAAGCTTGTTTTCTTCTATATAAATGTCGAGACCTTTTTGATTTACCGACTTTACGCGTAATTTACTTTAGCGTATTCCATAGTCACTTAAACTACTGTGTTGTTACCTGGGGTCACACTTACCGCACGTACCTAGAACCGGTAATAAAACTTCAAAAAAGAGCAATACGATTTATAACGAATTCAGACTATACGGCACACACGCTACCACTCTTCCGAAACCTAAATATCATGCCGTTCAGCACACTAATAGATTATAAAACAGCTCTCATGGTCCATTCTAGTATAAACACTAACTATCCAGTTTCCTCATCAAATTTTTCATCTTCCAGTTATGCAAGCCGTAACAAAGTAAAGGGAAACTATCTTACTCAGCAAACAAAGAATGTATACGGTAACAAAACTTACAGCTAATGGAGTCGCCGTGTGGAATACCCTTCCACTAGAAATAAAACAGAATAAGAATTTCTCTCTTGCACTCAAAAAATATTTATTAAATAAAATATAGACGCCCAAATGTTACAATGTTAGAAATAGCTATATTAAATACATTTTCAAAGAAAGTTATGTAACATGCTATTACATTACTTATGTGCACGCTCATCTGCAATTATATAATATGTATGTATGCATTACAATCTAGTTCCTTTCAGTACTTACTCGGTATTGTTATGCTGTCCAGATATATATGTCATGATTAGTTTTCATAGTATCCCAATGTCATTAATACTTTTTGATGCGCTCATTTATTGTTGTGAAGTTTGATATGCTCTTCTCAAACAATTCCTTACATACCTTTCTTTTTTCTCTTTTTTTTCTGCCTGCATCCATGATCATTCGCCAAGCACTGTAAATACATTACGTTATGTTCACTTTTCCATGTGTAAAATATTTGTATTTGTAAACTTTCTATTGTGAATGCCCTTTTCTAAATTACTTTTTTGAATGAATCCCAACTAGCCCTTGGCTAGGGATTCAGATGCATTTTTTACACTGTTGTATACTGTACACTATTTTTATGTCAATAAATTCAATTCAATTCAATTCAAATTCAATTCAACACGGAAAGCACTGGCTCAAAGCTCCTCCCGATGTGCCGCGGCAGTTGCGTACGGCGTTTAATCTGACAACAGGTCGAAGGTACAGCCAAAGATGATCACGGTTACCCTTTTGCTACCGGCTGGGGATAGCAAGCAATGACTGCTCGTCACATCGGGGAGGAGCTTTGCGCCAGTGCCCTCTGTGAATGAGAGTTAATCCCTTCTTCTAGGCATTTCGAACCTACTATTGTTACAATACCACGTGCTTCCATTGACAATCATTCAGTGAAACGTACACCCTCCCGTCCCCCCCCCCCCCCCACCTTTTCTTTTTTTTTTCTCGTTCCTTACGACTCACCCAGTCGTCGCGGTGGCCTCTCCCCCCCACCCCTCCCCACCCCTTCCCCCCTCTTTTGGAGAGGGCACGAAGCATATACACACGATAGCTAAGGAAATCAGTTCCAGCCTTGAAGAAGACAAGTCCACTTGTCGAAACGTTGGCTCGAGCATCCACCCCCTGTTTTACGGATTTTTTCATCGCAGCTTCCATCTTCCACTTCCTGCCGTATTTTAGACATGCTAGAAGAATTCTCCCGAGTGTAACAGTGTAGAAACGCGACTGCCTCCAACTTTTCGATACAAACATGCCCCCTTGCTGCACTCATTAAAAAGTTTGTTATTCAATCTTAGTTAATTGGGCGGCTGACAGCGATAATTATTGTATCACTTCGTGTCCCCCTGGTTACATAACTTATCTGAAAAGGTGGCTTTCACGTTCTTCCCAGTGCTGAATTTTAACAAACCCAAAAAGCTTAACTTTGAACACCCGGTAAATTACCCCCACTCAAAACCACACTGTTTCACACATATGACAATGCCGACAAGAAGGCTAGGAGGCAGGCATGTGGCAAGGCGTAGTCGGCAAGGAGCTCTTACCAGTTTCATTCGTCAATTTTGCACCCAAACAAGCGGGAAAGAAACCTCTGACGTGGCGATGCTAGCAATTGGCGAGAACGAGTCCCAGTCCACTACCCAATACGTTTATACCTCTGTCAAACGGCCACCACTAAACTCCGTTAAACTCCACAAATGTAAAACTCCACGAGGGAGTTCGACGCAGATGAAGTTATGCCCATGCCGCACGGCAATTTTACGAGCTTTGGACAGAAGCCGCAATTGCTTCATTGGGTCCTTGCATGAAGACCAAGGATGAAGACGCAGTACCTAGGTCTTCATGCAAGATTTCGCGTCTAATGACGCTGAAAACATTCGCAATCGTACGTGTTATTATAAAAACTATAATTTAATCACATCGATACAAAAAATATGTCTTGGGTTTTATCACAGAAACGTGTATCTTCGAGCACGTTGGTAGTAATATGGGGTGATTCCACGAGAGATCGAACATGCCTGTCCGGTCACAATTTTTGTTTTGCCTGGGTTTTTTATATGTGATGTGGGCACATTCAAAGTGCGCGGAACTGAAATTTTTATTTCCAAGAAACGCTCCCAGCGCGCCAAAAAAATATTTGAAGGTGGCGGCGCGGGCCTCCTGTTTTTGCTCACTGCAATGTTTTCGGATTTCACGGCCGAATTTAGCGCGAACTATAAATGATGTGTCGAAAATATTTCTTGCTGGTTTTAATACGCATTACTGTGAATTACATCCATGCTTTTTTATGCCATCCTCAAAAAGAAGAAAATGTGAAAAAAATGGCAAACCCGGTCCAAATCAACAAAGTTTGCTAAGTTTGATGCACCTTGGCGCCTTTCCTATTTCACACAGAAACTTGAAAACAGTGTCAAGTATTTCAAGGAGCCTTTGCAACATTTATGCGGAAGATCGTTTTCCTACAGGCAGCGCAGAATAAGAAGAAAATAGTTAAAGAAGCGAGTTTTTTTTTTTCGTAAAGTACATTTTCAAAAAATAAAAGGAAAAACTCAGGCCTCAATTTTGACGACATTTTTTTGTCGAAGAGCGCTTATGTCAGTGAAAACACCATGTTAATATGTATGTCCTCATTTGCTTTGTTCACGAGATTTAAACGGGCCAAAATTACCCTTGCTGTGTGTGCTCACTTCAGTGCGATTGATAGTTGTCATTAGCTTGCATTGCACGTAAATCTAGTTTTAATTATTTTCCTGCTGTAAAACTTTGCTCTGGTGTCTTGTCGTCAAGAAAAATGTATTCTCAAACTTTAATTGTGTCTAGCGTGTGCAGGGATGGGCTGCAGCCGCTAAAGGCTTGACGCGTACGCAGTTTGCAGCTTACAACCTCAACTTACCCCGCCAGTATTCGCTAATCAAAAGCACGCGAGACACCGCGAACACATGGTTTAAGTCACTTTGTCAAAACTCTCCTTGCACACAAAATAAAGCATCTGTATGCAGCGAAGGCCAACTTAATCTGTAACTAAATGCCACAATCAGCAGGCGCGCTGTTATGCAGTTGTTTTCTCACTACCTGCTTGCTTCCCTTCTATTACGTGCATTGTACGCTCTAACCATGTTCCCCATTCGACGCACACTGTGCCTAAACAACATTTGTACAAAGTTAGCTCAATGATTTCCGAGCCGTTTATTTCACTTCCCGCTATCACTTGTTTTCGGCGCCGCAGATAACGTCTTCCTGTATCATCTCGACCTTTACCTCAGCGTTTCAACAGCCAGAAAACGTTCGGTGCGGCATGACTAAGCCATTAGTGGCCGAAGCTGCCCAATTGATGATGTTTTGTCGCCACTTTACTAAAGTGCTTTCCCACGTCGAGGACAGCAGAGGTCACTGGTGGCGCCATGCAGACGGACATTACCCTTAGTTTTGACAATGAGTGTGGCCTACAAATTAATTATTACAGCCCAAAGCGGTTAGACACCCTTAGTGATAAAATGTTAAACCGTGAGCAGTTCTGCAAAGGTATTCATGAAAGCTGCGCAGATGTGAGATAATTTGTGCGGCGCCGTTCAGTATAAACGTTTTGACTTGCTCTAGGTCTAGCTGTTCACTACACGCGATGCGCGCGGCCCATGACTACGTCCGATTGTTCTGTGCCGATTATTTACGCGTTCACAAAAAGAAAATTGCTGAGGAAAACGTTTTCGTTGCGCAAATTCTTTTTCTTTGCTCTTTTTGTTGTTGCCTACCTCCAGAAGCTACTGTCATAGGCTGAGGATCTTCGCGACACCTGCGAAGTCTGCTTGCATTGCTTTACGCTCCTCAAGGAAAACCTGTCTACATCTAAACCGCGATGAGGTAGACAAGGCATTCTTTCAGGAAGAAGAAGAGATTGATATCTTGAACAGGCGCGCCCATCTTTACTCTGATGATTGTAGGCGAGGTTGTAGGCTGCGAACTGTTTACACGTTAGCCATTTAGAGGGCAGCAGCAACCCACTTTTGCACACGCTAGACACAAATAAAATCCGAGAACACAATTTTCTTGACGAAAAGCCACCAGAGCAAGGTTTTGCTGCAGCAGAATAATTAAAACTGCGATTTACGCACAGTGCAAGCTAATAACAACCATCAGTCGCACTGAAGTGAGCACACACAGCAAGGGTCATTTTGGCCAGTTATATCTCGTAAACAAAGCAAATGAGGACATATGATATTAAAACCGTGTGTTCACTGACATAAGCGCTCTTTGATAAAAAAATTGTCGTCAAAATTGAGACCGGAATCTTTTTATTTTATTTTTTGAAAATGTACTTTTTTGAAAAAACTCGTTTCTTTAACTATTGTTTTCTTTTTTTGCGCTGTCCGTAGGAAAATGACCTTCCGTATAAATGTTGCAAAGGATCTTTTCTATAGTTGACATTGTTTTCAAGTTTCTGTTTCAAGTAGCAAAGGCGCCAAGGCGCCTCAGACTTAGGACCCTTTTTTGATTTCGGCCGTGTTTGCCATTTTTGCACATTTTCTTCTTTTTGAGGACGGCATAAAAAAAGCATGGATGTAATTCACCGTAATGCGTATTAAACCCGCAACAAAAATTTTCGACACATCATTTATTGTTCGCGCTAAATTCGGCCGTGAAATCTGAAAACATTGCAGTGAGCAAAACAGGAGGCCCGCGCCGCCACCTTCAAATATTTTTTTGGCGCGCTGGGAACCTTTCTTGGAAATAAAATTTTCAGTTCCGTGCACTTTGAATGTGCCCACATAACATATAAAAAGCCCAGGCAAAACAAAAATTGCGACCGGACAGGCATGTTCGATCTCTCATGGAATCACCCATTGACAGAAGTGCTGGCAACAGTGTACGCTTATACGCGCTTTCTCTACGTGCAACGATTGTCAAATACACTGCAAGTTGTCGTCGAGCTCTTTGAAGTTGCGCTACCACCTAGATCACGTTGTGCTTTCCAATATCGGATGGGCACAGGTCTCACGTTCAGTCCACGAAGCCCTTGCTTGGATGGGTCCCGCAACAGTTCGCAAGTACTGCCGGCACGACTGCCAGCGACGACGAAGAAGCAAGAAAACCCGCGTCACTCACTGCTATGACTTTTGGTAGTGTTGAAGTAGAATAAAGAGCACCGCAATAAGAAGGCAACGAGATGCACAGACGTAAACACAACGGCACACACGGACTCATAGACACTTATTCAAAATGGCGGACGACGGTTTTCGCGAGGCGTGGTGTGGAGAGAGTGTTAAAGGGACACTAAAGGCAAATATTAAGTCGACTTTGATTGTTGAAATAGCGGTCCAGAAACCTTGTAGTGCTACTTTTGTGCCAAGGAAGTGCTTATTTTGAAATAAAATCACGTTTTAGTGGTCCGCATCGCGTTAGCGCACTTCAAATCACCCGCCTGAAATCAGACTTTTATACGTCACCGCTGCCGTGCCCAACGTTACCCGCCTTTACTGCGCGGCCGCCGACACTAGGAGCAGCAGAGCGAAAGTAGCGGGACCCATAGCAGCAACAACAGCTATCGAAGCCATCGAAGCTTGCCGCAATCGCCGCAATTGATGTCGACGGAGAACTTGACAACGAGCTGACTTTCGGACTCGGGAAATACCCATGGAACAGCGCTGGGGCAAAGACTTGCTTGGATGGGCACATTGAAAGCCTTGACCAAGTTGCGTTTGGTCGCGTAATCCTCAGTACGAAAGTGCAGCGAGCACACACGCAGAGTTTTTGACTGTTTAGCACACTGGCGCAATGGCATGACACTAAGCCACTTCGAGCGTAAGGTTTCATTCCGCGGCACCCAGAGAAAAGACACATAGGTTTCCTTGCTGCAGCACTGGCGTTGTGCACCATTCGGGCATCCGGCAATATCACATGCATGCGGCATTTTGTCGAACTTTCTGGCAGAGCGACTTTCACGAGCGCGCCAAACACACGCGGCAGTACGCGATCCCGAAACTACGACTGAGACGCGACCGCGTTAGCGAAGCAGGGCGTCGGGCGAAGCGCAGTTCGGCGAAAACGGAACCTTTGAACCACGCGCGCCGTTCCCCGTGGCAACGCCACAGAGGTTCTTTTTTTCATGAATCAAACGGAAACGAACAAACAGCATTTTATTACGTCTTTTGATGCACGGAAGGTTCTTTTTTATTGCTGCTAGTTCGATTACTCGTGATTAATTGTAGGCAGACTCTCATACGTCATCGGGATCACTTCGAAAATGTCCCACTCGGAGCGCTCATCATGTGACACATTTAGCTTAACTTCTCGGTAAGTAGGGCACCGCTGTTGATAATATTGCCGTTTTAGAAGTTGTCATACATTGAGCTTTCACTCTGACATTAATTGTTATTTGCCTTTAGTGTCCCTTTAATGCGTACTTTTTTTTTTGTTAAACGCACCTTGTGAATGGATTATGCAGTGATAGAACTTTCAATATGGATACAATTCATTATTGTTTTGTCTGCGGCTGTTTTGTGTTAGAAGTTTCTTGCGTAACTACAGGCCGAACTCCAATTGCGAAACGCCCCGTTTAACTTCCTCAGAGTAAGGGAGTGACGCGGACCGCACCTCTCTTGGCGTTGTTACAACGCAGACACGAAGGTCCTGGGCCAGCTGTCTCCAAACGAGTTTTCCTGCTTCTTGGACTCCCCCCCCCCTCATTTCGGAGAACGGATTAGACACCTACACCTGCTGTCTTTTCCCTGAACTGAGCGCTTCGGCGGGAAGCTGACAGCTACGCGCGGGTCGCCTCCGTGGGACGCGTATTTGCATCGAGTGTGCTTTTGGTTAAAGCTGGTGCCTTTGTTCGTAAAAGGATTTTTGTTTCCCCGAAGTGACAGTGCCCCCCTTTCTTCCGAACTGGTCGGACGTGGAGAGCGAGAGTGCAGTGGTCCCTGGCATTGTTATCCTGGGGGCGGTGACCTATGTGTCGAAGAGACGGACCCTCCAAAGGCATGCATGTTTGTGATTGGACGTTTGCTAGTTATGCAGCTTCAAAGGCATGCACGTTTGTGATTGGACATTTGCCGATTAAGGAGTCCCCCTATCTTGGGAATGGAGCGTATTTAAAGGGGTATTCAGACGGGGGAGAAATGCTCGGGGGGTAAAGGCGGAGCCTAGTGACGTCAACTCGCGAGGAGAAGTCTCCACAAATGCCCCCCACTCACACGGACGAGGCAAACGGAGGGGGAGACCAGTGTTACTAGACTACTCTGGTGGCTTGCACCACCCGTTTGACGAGCTGCAGACGACCATCCAGCTGCAGACTGGACACCCACTGCCGCTCTCTGCAGGAGCAAGTGCAACAATGTGGCCAAACAAGAGCCCGAAATTCCGCCACATCCCCCACCGCAGGGGGATCGTTTGTCCTTTCGGGGAAAACGTCCCCGTCTCCTCCGAGGAGGTGCGGGGGGGTCACGCCCACTCGCTAATCCGTGACGTCGCGGTCACGTGATACGCCATCCCCCCGTCTCCCCCGAGCATTCCTCCCCCGTCTGAATACCCCTTAAGGAGCAGCAGAGCGTCTGCTCGGGACGGATCGATCGGACTAGAGGCCGTTCTGGCGATCCTGTCCTCTATTATGTAAATAAACGTCTGTTAAGTTTTCCTCAACGCCGCTCTCTCTGCCTCGGCTTCCTGCTGTTCTGGACATCCCTGGGCCTGCGGTACGACTCCTTCCACTCAGCTCCACGCTACCCCCTGAGTCCGCGTCGGTCAATGTCGCCACTCGTAACAACTGGATGGCAGCGACGGGATTCTGCTCACGCAAAGTCGCAACAAGCTCGGGCCAGCATCGGGATCGTCTCCGCTGAGATCATGGCTGCAGGGTGTGGTGAGTGCTTGACTTTTCTTCACTGAGATTTTACCAGGCTTTATCTCGAGTTTTGTATGAAAGGTGGTAATTTTGGGTAACTACTCTACGTTGACCTGTGCATAGGAACGTAGCGTTTTAGTAGTGGTGAAGTTAGCAGCACTTGCAGCAACCATGAATCTGAAGGCACTGAAAAAACCGCTTTTACTAGAATTAGCTAAAAGTCTGGGTTTGGATGTTCGTGAACAAATGAGAAAGCCAGAGATTATCGAGGCTATTGAGAACCTTGAGGCAGACGACGACGAGCTCTCAGAGTGTCTAGAGCTAATTGAGAAAAAAAGAAAAGAGAGGCGCGAGGCTGAAGAAAGAAATGAGAGGCTTAAGCGCGAAAAGCGAGAGGCAGAGGAACGCGAAAGGCGCGAAGAGAGGCAGGCTCGGGAGCGAGAACATGATCTCAAAATGAAAACACTTGATCGTGAAATTCAGGCGATTAAGTGGCAACTGGCACAATGTCAACTCAAGATTTTCGAAATAGACGAGGACATTGTGTCTTTTCTCGTTAAAGGGATACTGAACAAAATTTTCGCCGCCGAGATAAATGACTCAATTGAAAGATTGGGTGCTGAAATCTGTTGAAACAACCTTCATTTCAGCCAGAGACTAGCAGAAAATAATGAATTTAATGCATTTTTCGCGAATTGGCGCGTCTAGCGGCCGCGCCACGAACTAGAGAGGAAGTGACGCGAAACTCCGCGGATAGCGTTGGCGGATAGCGACTCGCCAACCGTGCTCGCAGCAAAATCGCTTACCAATCGACATCGCAAGCCGCCACCCGCTGCCGCGCATCTCTCCCAAAACGTGTTTTCACGGTCGGGAAGGTGTTCTCCGTGCGTGTTCTCAACCGGCAGCCAGCGACGCCATTACCGCGCTCTCGGCCGTATTACGGTCCCTAGAATAGACTGTTTTCTCAAGCGGAGCTTGCGCCCACGTCTACGAATTTGCCGTCTGTGTTGTGTGCTGCTACGTAATGTGAACGGTGAAGCACCTGACACAACGCAGAATGCCTCAACGCTGTTCTGCGCTAGGGTGTGCCCTGTCATACATTTCCAACAGAGCCGAAGCTTCGAAGGATATGGATTCGCGCTGCGCGCCCATCGCAGCCAACGCGGGTGCCTTCAAAGCGTGACTTTTTGTGCTCCGAACACTTCGAGGATAGTGACTATGAGTTACTGTGTAAATTGCTGGTCCCGGCTGCCGACCCACGTTGGGCTACGGCGGCTCGTCGTCCTTGCTGTCGCTTGACACAGCAGAACGGTCACATGCATATGGTTGTATTTGGCGCATCCGTTTTGGAGGCCTGTCGAACTCGGAGTCGCAATGACCGCTCGTGGAACCACTGTCACTCGCACCTTGCATCTTTGCGCTCTCGCGACACGCTCGGTAGTTGTAGCGGTTTTTGAGGAATAAGCGCTATTTTGTTTCCTATGTGGGGAAAAGAGGACAAGGCTCAGCGCCACACCAGCCACCCTCGGTTCTTGAGAGGAGAGGTGGAGAAAGGGAAGTGGCAGGGCAGGAGAGAGCGTGCCGGTTGCCCCCCTCTTGCTGGAGCACTCGACGTCACGTCCGCCGACGAGCGCAGTGGCATGCAGCCGCCGCGCTCTCACAATCCACTAAAAATACGGCCAACTGCTCGAAATTACGTGAAATAAACGCTGCGTACAGGAACAGTCGTGTCGTCCGAGTCGAATGTAAGTGTTTTCGTAGCTTTTTCAAATTTTTGTTCAGTATCCCTTTAACTTTGAAAAGGTCTGCGAAGATGTTGGTGTTGGCAGAGACCTTTGGTTGGAGAGGCTTGTCACGTTGCTGCCGCGCGAAATTGCATGCGTTTTGGAGCGCTTATCCACGGAGGAAGCGCAAGACTTTGATAAGGCCAAGGATGCCTTGTTGCGCCACTTAGGTGTTTCAGGTCCTGCTGACTGCGAAAGTCGGGGCAACAAAGTCAGCGCTGAAGCGCTTGAGGACGACGCGCGCCGTAAAGCGCTTGAAGCTGAGACCTGTCGCGAGGCGCTAGAGGCCGAAGCCCGTCGTGAGGCGCTTGAGGAGGCCAGGGCGCTAGAGGAGGAAGCGCGTCACAGAGCGCGAGAGACTGAGGTGCTACGCAAAGCGCGTGAGAAAGAAGCGCGTAGCAAAGCGCTAGAGATTAAGGCCCGTCTCAAAGCACGTGAGGACGAAGCGCTTCGCAAGACGAAAGAGGAAGAAGCACTTCGCGTGGCGCAAGAGGCCGAGGTGCTCCGCAAGGCGCGTGAGGATGAAGCGCGTCGAAAAGCGCTAGATGAGGAAGCGCGAAAACAAAAAGCACTTCGTGTGGCGCGAGAGACAGAGGCGCTACGCAAAGCGCGTAAGATTGAAGAGTGTCAAAGGCGCGAAGAGCA